>NC_059567.1:1383050-1683050 GCF_905220415.1 Colias croceus
GTTTCAGCTTTACTTTTAATACAAAATATTCTAGTACACTTGCTATAATCATCAATAAATGTCAAGAAATACTTTTCTCCACCATAACCAGTTGTATTATGTGGACCGTTTAAATCAGTATGAATCAATTCTAAAATCTCTTTAGTTTTAGTTCTATTATTTTCAAAAGGAACAGTAGCCATTTTACTTTGTATACAATTTGAACATTTCATGTCTACACTTTCAATCCTATCCGGCAAACCATCAACTAATTTATCATTAACTATTTTATTTAAATATTGAAAATTTACATGTCCAAGTGCCCTATGCCATTTCTCTTTATTAGTCAATTTTACAGAATGAGTATACACATCATTTTTCAAGTTGTTAAATGCAAAACCTTTCATATAATATAAATTGTTAATTTTATGAGCAACAGTTATTAATTCATGATACTGATTATATATTTTTGCATTATCACCTGTAGCTACTATTGTGGAAGACTTAGTTATTTTAGCAAAACTCAACAAATTTTGATTAATGCCTTTTACAAAATAAACATTCTTTAAATCTACATACTGTTCACTATAATAGTTTTCAAAACAAATTTTAATATCACCTACCTTGGTCGCACTTAATATTTTGCCGTCTGGTAATTTTACATTGACTGGAATTATTAAATCTTCACATTTATAAAAATAAGTATCGTTATTTACTATGTGATCCGTACATCCACTATCTAAAAGAAAATTTATTTCATTATTATACATACATTCTTTATTCTTATTGTGACCCACCCTCTCCTCGAATAGTCTCATCTACACTTATCTGCTGTAAAACTGACTCTACTTCTCTTAATGGAGCGGAACGGAGAGCATTATCCGTGTTACCTTTTTGGATGTTATACAGGTAACGAAGTCTTTCTTCTAAAATCCTACATTGCATATCAACTAACCACTCTTCAGACAAACGATTAAAATCGTTGAAACGGGGTTCGCTCAGAAGGAGACATCTAACATATTTGTTCTGGGTTAGTTTTGCTCCATTATTGTCCGTTTTGTTAGGAAACCATCCAGGGTTACCGTGCGGATACAATAATGGATATTGAAAAGTTTCATATAAGGGGTGCATTATATCTACTGTGTGAGGCTTTTTGTCTCCAATTTTCCAGATTGCAATGGCGCGAGGAATGTAACGTTCCTGCTCATTGCTTATAATGGCAGCAATCTCGTTGCCTAAAGGCATATCACCGAGAATGTTGCCATGTGTGCGTCGTGTGGTGTGCTCAAAAATGAGGTGTGCGTGGTCGGATGGTTCTTGGCTCAGCCGCTTGAAGCACTCTATATAAGGGTTGTGATTATGCAAGAAATTTGTAATCGATCGAATGACTGTTAAATCTAAATTTAAATTTGTAGCGAGGCTCTCTCGCTCACTGTTATCATAGATGTAAAGTCCAGCCGGGTTAGTAGTTTCTGAGTACGCAAGATCGAAAACTCTGTGATAAACCCTCCCTTGAATTTTTAAAAATGATACCCCCGTTGTCGGATGTTGAAATCCGTGTGAAACTCCTAACGCACTAAAAGCAAATAAATTATTATAAGCCCTAGGTTTATGCAAAAAAGAAGGAAAGCTATAAAATGGTTCATTTAAAGGCGGGAAATTTTGAACGTTATAAGTGCCAGCCCCACAGCACCACTTGATACGATTCTTTTCCTCAAAGAACAATCTAGCATTACAGTACCTACACAAAAACGCTTCCCTATCTAATAATGAAATGTTTTTAAAACTATACAATTTGACGACAGTTAAGCCGTCGCCACTCTTTGTACCTATTAAATTGTTTGAATTCCGTAATTCAACGTCTAAATTTCGATTCACTTCATTGTACCTATCTACTGCTTGCTTATTAACCTCTGGGTTACTTTGACTATACTTTTGAACCGCTTGCCTATTAACCTCTGGGTTACTTTGACTATACTTTTGAACGGCTTGCCTATTAACTTCTGGATTACTTTGACTGAACTTTTGACTGGCCTGCCTATGAATATCGGGATTGCTCTCGTTATATTTTTTAACTGCCTGCCTATGAACTTCGGGATGTTTTTCATTATATTTTGTGACCGCTTTTAAATGAGAATTTGCATCTATAGATCGCCTACCTGGTCGTCCCCTCTTACGTTCTACTTCTACTGAATTTACTGATGAACTATCTGAATCTACGTTTATATTGTTTTGTTTGTGTGCTTTAGATTTATTATATTTAGCCGGTCTACCGCGTTTTTTACCTACGATCCTAATGTCGGGTAATTTTGTTATGCAGACAACGGGTGTCAGTGTTGTTAATTTAGGGTCGCGAATATTTTGAATTAAAACTTTTGGTTTTAGGGAATTTAATTTAGGGTCATATTTTGGAGGTATACCTTTATTAACTAAAACTATCGGTTTTAAATTAGACAATTTAGGGTCGTCTGCAATAACTAATTGGTCGTCTACATTAACTAATTGGTTGTCTACACTAACTAATTCATTAATAATGTTTACACTATGAAAATGATTTAAAACAATTTTATGAATTTGATATTGACTACCAAACGCCGGATTCCAAAACAAAAACTTTGCAAGAGTATCTAAATTATTGCACTGAAAGAGACGTGCGGCTCCTACCGAATGCGAGTTATGAACGTATTTATTATTCGCGTCTACTTTATGGCTATTAAAGATAAAATATGTATTATTTGACCTCCAAAAAGATATCGTATTATTAGCGCCGGTGAAAAGGTAGCTATGTGTGGAGTCGTTGTGTGTAGTGTGAAATATTTTATTTTTTAGGATTAATTTTAATTGTAAAGTGTAAGTGGCTATGTCGCTGTCACATGTGGGAAACAGCCCGTTGTCGATCCAACTATCGTTGTCTGCCATCGATTTAATTTTAGCCAAATAGGTCCCTACACGTATATCAGAAGGCAATTCTTCAGGATATAAATGAGGATGATTGTGCGCAACCCCAAGTGGTCTAATTTGAATATATAACATATCACCAAAATCTAAAATAGTGTCTATATTTTCCTGAGAAAATACGGCCCTATTTAGAATGGAAGAATAAACAGCCGCGCATGTTGCCATCGCGACACATTGTGCGTTGTTACCCTTAAACCGAGGATCGGCTTGATGCGTTGACCCTTTAATAATAATTTGACCGATTAAAATAATAATACAAATAAAATGATACTTTATTAAGTCAGAAGAAACATATTTATAATGCCGCACAATTTATTTATACCTAAAATGTTAAGCAAATTGAAATGTTCCAAACAAAGAATTGTATGTGTGATTGTATGATTAAAAAATAAAAATTCGTATGAAATATGTTAAAAAAAGTATCCTTAGTGAAATTACCATTCCCTTTCTAAAATTTCGTAACAGAAAAATATCAAGTCGATTATATATCGGTTGAGATAAAATGTGCAAGGAGTCGAAACTACTCTTAAAAAAAAATACTAAACTCGCTACGAAATGGGTAGGTAGGTAATAGGTATCTAGTGTAATCTATAAAAAAATATTCGCAACGATCTACGTCTCAGACCTCAGTATAATATTAAACATACTCGTATAATCAAACATAGGTATCTAGAATTATTTAACATGTTAATTTTAATCCTATCAAAACTATGTACTTACGTAATATGATTTACCTATTATTAATCTTTTATGGATAACATGGAAATACTTTACTGTTATTGGCAATTATTAAGTCATAAAAATAATATACCTACGTATAATTTATATTCATAATATTAAATCAAAATGAATTTCAAGTAAAATTCTAGTAGGTACCTATATGATACATCTTAAAGTCGTTCTTCCGTCTCTAATACTAATTTAAAACCTGGTTACATGTCGCTTTAACGTTTAAAGTAGGTACCTACCTACAATAATTAATCTAAGTGTAAATTAACTTCGCTACAAAATGTGAATATTGAATTGAAATTAGAACGAAAATATCAATAGTTTATCTATACAGATACCTATGCTTTACAAAATAATTAATATAATATGGATTCAATTACATACAAAATAATATGTAGTTAAATAATAATACATATTATATAGACCAATTTTAACTACTCACTGATAGAAAGCTTTCATTGAAAGAAAATAGGTTAATACGGAACATCAGAGACAATATTATCATGATTTACAATAATTATTATTTTTACTATTTAGGGATCTTTATGATTTTTTGAATATAATATTGAATAATTACCTAATATGTATTTAATTTATTTTCATTTTCATAATAATTAATATACCTATCACACAAAATGGCGACCGACGCCGCACGCGGTGCGCCCGCTCATCGCGCGATTTGCCGGTTCGCGATTCCCGCGCATTTCGATTTAGGTACAATAAAATAGGAACAAAAAAAAATTTACTGACTCTCCCTTATTATATTTATACATCCAAATATTCTATTCTATTTTATGTTAAAGAAAATGACTTTATTCTGTAATCGTATTTATTAGGTACATAGGCACTACCTAATAAAAAATGTTTAACACTACATGACAACAACGGCAATTAGGTACGTATTATGATGTTAAGCATTAGATACCAATTTTATAAAAAAAATCTTTGAATAATTATTAAAAGTACTTAGATTACAAAATAAATAAAAGTACAACTTATTCAGAACATTTCAATTTGCAGAAAAAAAACGATAAAACTAATTGATTACCTAATAGAGCCTTAGGAAAATATGTATATTAATATTTATTTATTAATCAATAAATTTAATAAAGCTTACCGGTAGCGATGCACGCCATTGCCGCTGAGCTGCCGCCGTTGTTGCTAGAAGATGCTTGGAACATGTTGAGAGGCACGAAGTCACGTAGAATCTCGGAGTTATCGAAAAGTTACTGAAAACGATGAATGAACATTAAAAAAAAACAAAGCATTAAACATCAGACATAACTTTTTTCATTAAAACAAATCGTTGAAAAAAAACAAAAGAATAAATCGTCATGAATATGAAGTCACCGGTACTTTTTGTAATTACGTAAAGTAATATATTTAATTGTAAGTTTGTAAAATACCTATATAAAGAAAACAATATGTAGCTTAATGGAAGTGGAAGAGAACAATCCCAAGCGGCAATGCAACACACCAAGTAGTCTTCATGATGAATTTGTTGAATGTGGACAGTTAAGTGGTTCTGTAA
This sequence comes from Colias croceus, assembly GCF_905220415.1. Lineage (NCBI taxonomy): Eukaryota > Metazoa > Arthropoda > Insecta > Lepidoptera > Pieridae > Colias > Colias croceus. The sequence continues at coordinate 1,388,248 of NC_059567.1, forward strand.
ACTTTAAAAAGATCAATTTCTCTTCACATAACAAGTTAAAAAAATATCTTAGATTAAGTAAGTTCATCAAGCGTACGCAATCAATTGTAAGAAAGAGTTCTTCAAAAAATGTAGTTCAATTAGAGAAAGCCAACATAAACCTGCATAAGGAATTAGATAAATATCAAAGGGATCTAGATTATTATAAAATCTTGTATGAGGTAGAAACAACTGAACTTAAAGAGAAGATAGACTCCTTAAGTCAAATGTTAAATGATGTGAACCAGAAATATTCTTCTGCCCAAATGCAAATTAACGAGCATATACAACAGGCAGATCACCTTATTAAGTTGAGCAATGAGAATATGGATCGTTTTGAGTCTCTGACCAATAAATATGTATGTCAGTGTTTAAACAGTGACAATGAGCAACCGTCGCCCCATAAGTCTGACTACACAGACATACATAGTGGTAAACCCAATACCACAAATTCAACCAGTAATACTAAACACCTTTCAAAGCAGGAATTGATTGTGTTGTCAGATAATATTGGTCAGGGATTTGGCGCCATGCTTAACAATTTAGGGCTTAAAGTTACTAATGTTTGTACCCCTAACAGTTCATTTAAATATATAATCAAATCACTGGATCATCTCAGCTTTAATAAGAATAATATTGTAATTATATTATATGGGGACAGTTTAAATATAAATAATAAGGATATTGATGTAGGATTTAAAAAAATGTTAGATATTAGTAGTAGGACTAAATGTAAATTTATGTTGTGTACATTGCCATACCTACCTGGTTTAACACAAGAACAAAATAGATTAATTCATAATATGAATTTAAAATTGTATAACCTAACAAATCATCATCGTGATGCATTTATTTACTTTGACACTAACTTATGTATTAAATCTTTTACTTTGACAAAGAATACAGTGTATCTGCCAACTAGATATAAGCGAGAACTTGCTATGTTAATAGCATATAATATTAACCAGTCTGGTACATGTTCGGTATCAGACCATCAATCTACTACAATTTTATGTAGTAGTTATTATAATATACATCAACCTAGGTTAAGTGTTGACAGTCAATCTAGCCCTAAGCTAGATTTAAACTAGTATATAAGACAACAGCTAAGCAGTCTTTTACCATAGTGCATCAAAATATTCAAGGCTTGGCTAGCAAATTGTTAGAAATAGAATTGTTTCTGAATGATAACAATATTAAAATATTTTGTGTAACAGAACATTGGCTTAAACAATGTCAGTCGTTAGTAAATATTGAAAATTACAAATTAAAAAGTATATACTTTAGGACGCAGGCTATTCACGGAGGTTCTGTTATTTTTGTACATGATAGTGTAAAATGTAAAGAACGGACTGACATTGTTAGTCTTTCTGTAGAACGGACCATTGAACTGTCCTGTGTGGAGCTGGAGCGTTATATTATTGTTTGCGTTTATAGACCCCCTTCCAGTGACTATAATATGTTTGAGAAAGTCATGGAAGAAATATTAAAGCGTCTAAGCAGGAGTAAAAAAAAAGTTATAGTATGTGGTGATTTTAATATTGATTTACTTTTACAAACACAAACGGCTACACGAATTGTTAATTTATTTCAGTCATTTAATCTATATAAACTTTTTAACGAACCCACACGAATTACACCTACTTCTGCAACCTGTATTGATAATATATACTGTGACTGCATCTGTTTAGAGAAAAATATTCTCAATACATTGACTTCGGATCACTGTGGCCAGAAAGTAGTTTTTGAATGGGATTGCATACCTACATTTAAAAGGATTAATGTTAGGCCTATAACAAAAAAAGGCATTAATAAATTTAGAAATAATATTAATAAAAACCTGCCCGTACTAAATGATCAATCCTTTCATAATAGTCCTTGTGAAATGTTTAAAAATCTTTTTAATTTAGTACATAATGAATTTGAAAAAATATTTAAAGTTAAATCTTTAAATATTACCAAGGATTTACCATTTAGTAAATGGGCGACAGCTAGTGTACATAGGTGCAGGAACATTCTTTATGAATTATATGGTATGAAGCAATATAATAAAGACCCATCTTTTCTTAGTTATGTTAGAAATTACTCGAAAATTTTTAAAAAAGTTTGTTTTACTGCAAAGCGTTTGTATATCAAAGAAAAAATACGCGACTCTGATAATAAAGTTAAAACAGTTTGGTCTATTATTAATGGTGAAATGGGTAAAAGCAAATCAAGTAATACCATAAAACTTGTAAATAATGACAGGGTTATTGACAAAAGTGCTGATGTTGCGCTTGCTTTTGAAGAATTCTTCAGTAGTGTCCCTGCTACTATTACTAATAGTTTAAATTCGTCTTCAGCACTTGCAGAAACCTTTTTGAGGGACCATGTTGCGGGGTGCAGTACATTATTTGAATTACGACACGTAACTGCTAGTGATATTGTTACTGCCTTTAAGACGCTTAATCTAAAAAATACTTGTGATCTTTGGGGAATGTCCGTAAATTTAGTTAATAATATAATAGAAAATATTGCGAAAAATTTAGCTTTCATATTTAATAAGTGTTGTGACTATGGTACATTTCCTAATTTACTAAAGCTTAGTAAAGTTATACCTCTATTTAAGAAGGGCGATCAAGAAGACTGTAACAATTATAGACCTATCTCTATTTTACCAACATTAAGTAAGGTATTCGAGAAGTTAATATTAAACCAATTGAGTAGTCATTTTGCATCTAATAATTTACTGCACACCAAACAGTTTGGTTTCACAAAGGGGCGCTCAACCACAGATGCTGGAGTTGCACTTCTAACACATATTTATAAAGCATGGGAAAACTCAAAAAATGCTCTGGGGATATTTTGTGACCTCTCCAAGGCATTTGACTGCGTTGAACATTGTACTTTGTTACGTAAACTTAATCACTATGGAATTACAGGAAAAGCCCAGAACCTCATAGCGTCATACCTGCATGATAGGATACAGACTGTAGTTGTCAATGGAGAACGTTCTGGCGGTGCGTCAATTAACATTGGTGTTCCACAGGGGTCCATTTTAGGTCCCTTCTTGTTCTTGGTATATATCAATGATCTTCCCTATTATTTGCAGGATAGGTGTGAAATAGTTCTGTTTGCAGATGATACCTCATTAATTTTTAATGTGGATAGGCATGACCCAAATGTTGACGAAGTGAACAGTGCTCTTTTACACATATCTGAATGGTTTACTGCCAATAATTTATTATTAAATGCCAAAAAAACCACTTGTGTTGAATTTTTACTTCCTAATGTAAAAAAGTTGAACAGAGATATTACCTTGAACGGGGAGGTATTGCATCCTACTGAGTCTACTGTATTTCTAGGGTTAACATTGGATGAGAAACTACAGTGGGGAGCCCATGTCAACACCGCTGCAGGTAAGCTCAGTTCAGCTGCATATGCAGTCCGAAAAATAAGGCATCTCACCGATGAAGATACGGCTAGATTGGTTTATTTCAGCTACTTTCATAGCATTATGTCCTATGGAATTCTACTGTGGGGCAAGGCTGCAGATATAGAAACTATATTTATCTTACAGAAAAGAGCCATTCGCTCTATATATAATTTACGTGCTCGGGACTCACTAAGAGATCATTTTAAGAATACTGGTATCCTTACTGTACCATCACAGTATATATTTAATAATATTTTGCATGTTCACAAAAACGCCGACTTACACACAAGAGTAGGAGATAGACACGATTATGGCACAAGGAACAGGAATAGAATTGAAATGCCATTTTTCCGATTAGCTAAAGTTAAAAATTCATTTATGGGTCAAGGTATACGCTTATACAATAGAATTCCTCTCAATATTAAAGAGTTTAGTAGTTCTAAATTTAAAACTTATATAAAAAATATACTAGTTCAGAGAGCGTACTACAGTATTCAGGAATATATGGACGATAAAGACCCATGGAGGGTTGTCGCGTAAAAACCACAGGACAGTTCTTTGCATATTATGATATATTATGTATAAGTTAGATATAAGTTACATATTATGTAATATTGACATGATTTTAAAAGAGCAACTATGGAGTTTCTTGCCGATTCTTCTCCATAGATACTGCTTTCCGAATCGGTGGTAAATGTTAAAAATACTTATGTAATGACGATTCGAAAGTGCTACTAAATAGTAGTCTAATTGAATAAATGAATGTTTGAGTTTGAGTTTGAGTTTGAAATAAAATTCAAATCATTATTCACTCAAGTACAATACGAGACCAATAATTAATAATAAATGTAAATCGACTTACCCTGAGAACAGACGAAATGTTAATGGAAGAGAAATGGCGCGGGCGCGGGGCGTTTTATTCTTAATTTCCCACCGGAAGTAGAAATAATTGCAAACATTACGAAAAAACTGGGAATAGACAATTTCACAGTTTTGTAATTTTTTCTTAATTAAAATATAATATTTTAAATCATAAGAGATATTTAAAATACGTAATCTAATCTTAAAAATATATCAATTTAATAATGAAATAATTTAGAAACATAATATTATGTAAGTTTATAATATCCAACTGTTATCTAAGGGGTCTAATAATTTATGTTTCATTATTTTCATATTTAATTATTTTTTGAAGATATGCTATATTGAATATATTAAATACAAATATATTTTATTTAATAATAATAACAAGTAACTAATGTTTAATTTATTTTTATTATTACACAATAATTATAGAAGACTGTGTCTATGAATACCTTGAATATTATTGTTTTTAAATATAAAAGTCAAATTATGCTTTTTATAAACATAACTAAGAAATCAATATTTTCATAATTATTAAACACAACTAAAATATTTATGAAATTATTCTAAAGTAAACAAAAAACGTATCGTCTTAATTAAATTGCAAATTAATTAATTTTAATCAAGTTTATTCTGATTTGAGAAAAATATATCCAATGCTGCCAACATTAAGTATATATTTTTTGGTCATAATAGCAATGTTTTAATTTAAATGCACTTGGAAAAAAGTTATACGTGCTCGTAATTTTTTATTTCATTAAATCTGTTTTTTTTTTGTATGTCATTATATTTTTTTTAAAGATTTAATTAATTCAAGTCTCTCATTTGTTAATTAAATGCACTCTTTTTACTATAGATGCTATTAAAACATTAGTTGTCAAAATATAAATGTCAATTGTAACGTCAAATTAATAGGTATGTCAACAAACAACTTCCCGAAAACAAATAAGAAAACGGCTTGTGTAAAATTTAAAATATTACATATTATGTTTTTCTAAGCATAACAAAATTAATATGTTTTGTAATCACTCCAAAAGATAAGAGGAAAAGAAGTTTTCATGTCATAAGTATCGATAGTAGTTATATCGTCTAATTCTAATAAGTAATAAAAATAAAACAACGATTAACAATGAATTAAAACCTATATTTTTGTGATGAAAGAAGACTACAATGTAAAACAATTGTGTGTATGTGTGTGTAAAACAAGTGAAATCTAATAAGATCAGAGTATGAGAATGAAGAAAAATAAAAGTTGAATTTACCAAACTTTAAAGGAAATGTTTTATGATTTGCAGATGCTCACATATTGTTACATTTATTGAAAATTCCAGAAAGTTATTTGTATTATCAATATTGAATGACACAGACTGATTGACCCATTGGTAATAAATGTAAATCATAATTATAGATGAAAAAATAATAATAAAGTGTATAAATTTCAATTTGAATAACCGTGATATGTCTGAAAACTTTATAACTATTGTTACTGTACTTCTTAGTTCTTAATATAATATAAAGGAAATACCTAATAAGTAGAAGCCGTCTACATTTTGAACATCATTGTTTGCTTTCAAAAAAACGAGCCCAGTCCAGTAATGTGGCCGTCCTCTTTATCAATTTAAATTCACCATCCAAAAAATGTCTTGCAAGAACAATGTAACTCGGGATCCCAGAAGTCTTGACAAAAATATGTAATAAAAGTTACTATGTCATTTAAATAGCAATTAAAACATGATATATATACCAAGTCATGTTAATAATTATGCCAATATGATATATGTACCAATTTTAAATTAAATAAATACCACTGTTGTATATTATGTTTTCAGTGTAAATATATAATGATAAAACTTTTTCATGTGTTTCATTTTCTTATTAATCTAGTTTTATTAGTTAGTTAAATATTCATAAAGTAAAAACAAATGTTTTTTTTTTATTAAGTATTTATAATATATATTGCTACCATTACCATTGTTTATAGCACATGTTAAAGTATTAATAATTTAAGTATGAAATTCTCATTGAATGTTTCATAATTTATAATTTTAATATTATTCCAATTTGAAATCATATATATATATATTATACTTATTTGAAGTGAGTAGGTAGGTATACTTTATGCACACAGCACACTTCATTTCATTCATTGTTTATATTGATGAAATAAATTAATAAAATAAAAATCTGTTATAATAATAATATTAGACATGTTTAATGATATACTTAGTATATATTATATTTTAGATATTTTATTATTAAGAGCCAACAAAATGAGAGAGAGAATTAAAAATTAGATTTTCCTATTATTTATTGTTGTCACGCTATGCCTCAAGCCTCCCCCGTAGAGCGCGACAGGGACAACTACAGCTCGGGCCGAAAATACCTATTAAAATTGTTACGCAAATTCGAGTTCCGTAGTCCCCTGTTTCCTCCTCCAATACTGGACCGATTTAATTACATACTTTTTCCATAATTTAGTAGAGAAAAGTATAGGCTATGTTCCTACGTTTTGCTTTTTTTTATAGTTATAATGTTCAAAAATTAGTTTTATGGAAGACGGAACATAAATCCGCCCTATTTCTTACGTTTTCAAAGATTCATATCTCTTTAAATAATTAAGATAATATGACAAAAAGGATAACATAGAAACATGGCTAAAGTTACCATAGATTAATAGTATAAAAAATATATTGCTCTAGTCATCTAGTGGCACAATCCAGCGAGGAAACAGGGGACTACGTTTGTATGGAAAAACGACTCTTTTGTTTGCTCTTAATGATTTAAAAATGTATACCTAAATGTTGAATTTGTTTTATTTTAGGGTTCTGTACTCAAATGGTAAAAGGGGGACCCTATTACTATAAAAGGTTATACTATGCTATTACTGACTTTTCTTTCTGTCTGTTCATCTGCAACCAGGTTCATGTAGTTAAGCAATGTTGTCAAGGTTTTATATTGAATGGGTGACCATTTTTTTTTTCATTTTTTCAGTTTCATATTTATACGGAAACCTTAGACGGAAACCTTAGTGTTTTGAGTCCAACTCGCACTTGGCGCATTTTTTTTAATATACACCTACTTAACATAAAATAAAAAGTAAACAGTCCATTTGAGCTGCACATTAAATATTTTTTAGAAAGAGCAATTGCTTTGCTAATAAAATACCACTATATTCACACGACCACTGATCCAGCCAGAGAAGATCGTGAGGTACCTAATACCGAAGAGTCAAAAGTTCGACTACATGTCCATTTTCGAATCCCAGCTCGTTCCACTTGGATAGCGAAAACGAAAGAATCCAGCAGGTTTATGATTAAAATATTACCGAACTTACCGCAGCGGAGTTCTATAATTTGATATCATTTTATTGAATTACAATTACTTATAATCGTTCAAAAAAATGTGATATTCATTTAATAATACATTAATTTATTCTAATTAATGTTTTAGTTTGTTAATGTGAATGTTAATGTTTTAGGTTGTTTAGTAACCTACTGCAAAAAAGATGACAAAGTCAGCATGTTAAGTGCATAATAATTTTCAGTCACTTCATAATGCATTGCCATAACCTGTTAATTGTAGGTAACTTGCGAAAAACGATAGTAACAAAGCTGCAAGCAGCCCGCGGCAGAAAGCGGCAGTCATTTGAAAATTAATTGTAATTCCCAGTCCATTTGTTGTTATCTGCCTACAGCGATTTCACAGTCAGTCGGAAATGCTTATAAATTCCCCATTCAAGTATTTTCTACTCCGGGATGCCATCTCCCACCGAAGTTGCGTGGTGCGCCGGCAGCAAGCAGCCCGCGGCGCATCCCAGGGCAGACATCTTCAGTCATTTGAAAATGAATAATTGTAATACCCTGTCCATTTGTTACTATCTGCTAACAGCGATTCCACAGTCGGTCGGAAATGCATATAAATTCCCCATTCAAGTTTTTTTTTGCTCCAGTAGGCCGTCTTCCACCGAAGTTGCGTGGTGCGCGGGCAGCAAGCAGCCCGCGGCGCGTCCCAGGGCAGAAAACTTCAGTCATTTGAAAATGCATTAGAATTCCCTATCCATTTGTTATTAACTGCTAACAGCGATTCCACAGCCAGTCGAAACTGCTTATAAATTAGATACTTCAAATATTTTCTACCACGGGAGGCTGTCTCCTTCGAAGTTGCGCGGTGCGCGGGCAGCAAGCAGCCCGCGGTGCCGTCTTTTGCCGTTGCTCTTCAATTACCCTTCCTACTATGGAAATTTCCATACAAAATTTTCGAAAAAAAAATTTCGCTTTTTATCAAAAAAATTTATATGCCTGGCAGCGGACAAAGTTTTGAAGTATTTTTTACTTCGGCGACCCCGACCTACCTGTCACCGATTCAGAGAACCGTTGAATTTCGTGATGTATGGAAAATGGAAACCAGGGGTCGGAGTGAGATTCTGAGTATGCAGTTTTGTAAATCTGGCCGATAAGAGCACAGAAGTCAATTTTCAAACCGATCGTCAAGTAACCGGCGCCACCATCTTGCCTCGAAAAATCGGCCATTTTTGAAAAAAAAATTACGTCCAATTTGAAATTTCTCGATTGCCCTGGGAGCGCCCCATCTTCCTGATCATTTTTTAGTTCTACACCCCCCGGCTATCTGGCGCCGTTTCGGAGAGCTGTCGAATTTTGCGTTGTATGAAACTTGGAAACCAGCGGTGGAAACTCGATTATGAGTATGCCAACGTAATGTGAGGCTCAATTAAAGCCCCTGTGCCAAGTTTCAGCGCGATCGGACCAGCGATGGCCGTTTTAGCATTTGTATGGCGGCGGCCATTTTTTCCGCCATTTTGAATTTTTTTCACTATCTGTGGTAATTGCTCGAGGTCTACTACAAGTTTAGTTTGAGCACCCCAGATGTAGCTGCTACCGTTTGCGCGGGCCGTTGACCGTCTCCGCGGGCTGTGAGAAAGTTCAGGATTTCGGATTTTTCTGGATATCCTGGGAGCTGGGTGAGTATGAATGCGTCATTTGTATGTTTCTCCGTCGTGCCACCTTGGCTAAATTTACGTTTTTATGTTTGCGCCAAAAATGGAAAAATTCCAAAATCGAGCATCCCACTATGGCTCCCTGGTAGCGTCCCAGGGTGGTGATCATTTTTAGTTCCGGCACCCCCCACCCAACTCGCACCGTTTCCGCGGGCCGTTGGAGTTTACGTTGTATGGAAGTTGGAAACTGGGGCCCGGAGCCACTCGAACGGGGCACCGATCGATTCGCCGGCTCGAACAGAGCACGTGTGCCAAATTTGAGACGTAAGGATTCATAAACGGCGATTTTGGCAAAGTACGGCGGCCATCTTGTTTTCGCGAAAATCCCCATTTTTCCACCTCCCCTGGTAATCGCCACCAGTTCTGAGCATTTTTTGTTCAGACACCCCCCCTCCAGGTATCACCGTTTTTGCGCACCTCCAGGGGTCCACTTGGTTTTCGAAGATGATCGAGATCGCTATATTTTTCCGGTGGTCATTGGGAGCACCTCTACACGATCACGTCAAAATCCCCTCAACTTTCCCCGTAGTTTCCGAGAAACCCGATGTCAGTCAGTCAGTGAGTGAGTGGTAGTGTAGCTTTATATATATATGATATGACTAGCTGGTGCGTTGTGCGCGGGCTGCAAGCAGCCCGCGAGCCCCTTTTGCCTCTGAGTTGAAGCAATAGGGCAGTCATTTGAAAATGCATTCGAATTTCCTGTCCATTTGTTACATCTGCTAACAGCGATTCTACAGTCAGTCGGTAATGCTTATAAATTCCCCATTCAAGTATTCTCCACTCCGGGAGGCTGTCCACCTTCGAGGGTGCGTGGTGCGCGGGCTGCAAGCAGCCCGCGAAGCATCCCAGGGCAGAAATCTTCAGTCATTTGAAAATGCGTTAAAATTCCCCGTCAATTTGCTTTTATCTGCTAACAGCGATTCCACAGTCAATCGGAAGTGCTTATAAATTCCCCATTCAAATATTTTCTATACCGGGGGGCTATCCACCATCGAGGGTGCGTGGTGCGCGAGCTGCAAGCAGCTCGCGGCTCATCCCAGGGCAGAAATCTTCAGTCATTTGAAAATGCATTCGAATTTTCTGTCCATTTGTTACATCTGCTAACAGCGATTCTACAGTCAGTCGGTAATGATTATAAATTCCCCATTCAAGTATTTTCCACTCCGGGAGGCTGTCCACTTTCGAAGGTGCAGGTGCGTCTCATCCCGGGGCAGAAATTTTCAGTCAATTGAAAATGCATTCGAATTTCCTGTCCATTTGTTACTATATGCTAACAGAGATTCTACAATCTACAGTCAATTATGAAAAATCATTGATTCCCGATGAAAAATACACTAAAAAGTATTAAATAAAAAATAACTACGTTAAAAAAACCGACTTCAAAAACGGAAAAGTAAAAAATAAAAACGATTTAATATACCTACTTAATTACTACATAATATTTAGTTGTGCTATTTACCTTACTTGCAACTCAAGAACTACATTATTCGCAATACAAAAATACGCTATTTTCAATACAAAAACAAAGAGTAGTGTGCTACTATTGGTGTAAGTCCTACGCTTATAAAGCGTGAACGATTGGCTTATTCACTCAATAAAATATTTATTTATTTATTTAAAAGACATCACATGCCATTACAGGACAATGCCCAATGCGACAGAGATACAATTTTATAAAACAAAAAAAAACTTAACTAAATTAAAATAACATACATAAATTAACAAAGAAATATAAGCTTTGAATAACTTCTTAACAAAAACAGATTAACTGTACTATCACCCTTGCGAATTCAGTTTAATATGTGTGAAGATGTATAAAACATATTGAAAACTTCAGTCTTTTTAGTAGCGTCGATTAAAATCAAATTCATTATGCATTAAAATTCCCCGTCAATTTGTTATTATCTGCTAACAGCGATTCCGCAGTCAATCGGAAGTGCTTATAAATTTCTCATTCAAATATTTTCTATTCCGGGGGGCTGTCCACCTTCGAGGGTGAGTGGTGCGCGAGCTGCAAGCAGCTCGCGGCTCATCCCAGGGCAAAAATCTTCAGTCATTTGAAAATGCATTCGAATTTCCTTTCCATTTGTAACATCTGCTAACAGCGATTCTACAGTCAGTCGAAACTGCTTATAAATTACTTAATCAAATGTTGTTAAATTTTTGAAACGTCTTATCGATAGCGGGCAGTGACTTTTCATAATAAACTGTTCAAGAGTTAACCTAACACGCTCGTCGCTTCGCTCCTCGCTACCTATGTATTTGAATATTTAGGCCGGCCGCTGCCGCGACTCGCTCGCTTCGCTCGCTTGGCTCGTGCGATAGGTAGTTCAAAAGTTAACCAAACACGCTCGTCGCTTCGCTCCTCGCTACCTATTTGAATATTTAGGCCGACCGCTGCCGTGACTCGCTCGCTTCGCTCGCATGGCTCGTGCGGTAGTTCAAAAGTTAACCTTACACGCTCGTCGCTTCGCTCCTCGCTACCTAACGCAACTCGCTCGCTTCGCTCGCTTGGCTCGTGCGATAGGTAGTTCATAAGTTAACCTAACACGCTCGTCGCTTCGCTCCTCGCTACCTATTTGAATATTTAGGCCGGCCGTTGACGCGACTCGCTCGCTTCGCTCGCTTGGCTCGTGCGGTAAGTAGTTCAAAAGTTAACCTAACACGCTCGTCGCTTCGCTCCTCGCTACCTATTTGAATATTTACGCTGGCCGCTGACGTGACTCGCTCGCTTCGCTCGCTTGGCTCGTGCGGTAGTTCAAAAGTTAATAAATATTTTCTACTCCGGGAGGCTGTCAACCCTCGAAGTTGCGCGGTGCGCGGGCAGCAAGCAGCCCGCGGTGCCGTCTTTTGCCGATGCTATTCAATTACACTTCCTACTATGGAAATTTCCATACAAAATTTTCGAAAAAAAAAATTTCGCTTTTTAGCAAAAATTTTTATGTGCCTGGAAGCGGACCAAGTTTTTAAACATTTTTTACCTTGGTGACCCCAACCTAAGTGCCACCAGTTCAGAGAGCCGTTGAATTTCGTGATGTATGGAAAATGGAAACCGGGGGTCGGAGAGAAATTCTGAGTATGCAGTTTTGTAAACCTGACCGATCAGAGCACAAAAGTCAATTTTCAAACCGATCGTCAAGTAACCGGCGCCACCATCTTGCCTCGAAAAATTGGCCATTTTTGAAAAAAAAATTGCGTCCAATTTAAAATTTCTCGATTGCCCTGGTAGCACCCCATCTTCCTGATCATTTTTTAGTTCTACACCCCCCACCTATCTCGCGCCGTTTCAGAGAGCCGTCAAATTTTGCGTTGTATGAAACTCGGAAACCAGCGATGGAAACTCAATTATGAGTATGCCAACATAATATGCGACTCGATTAAAGCCCCTGTGCCAAGTTTCAGCGCGATCGGACCAGCGATGGCCGTTTTAGAATTTGTATGGCGGCGGCCATTTTTTCCGCCATTTTGAATTTTTTTCACTATCTGTGGTAATTGCTCGAGGTCAACTACAAGTTTAGTTCGAGCACCCCAGATGTATCTGCTACCGTTTGCGCGGGCCGTTGACCGTCTTCGAGAGATGAGGGAAAGTTTAAGATTTCGGATTTTTCTGGATATCCTGGGAGCTGGGCGAGTACGAATGCGTCATTGGTGTATTTCTCCATTGCACCACCTCGTCTAAATTTACGTTTTTATGTTTGCGCCAAAAATGGAAAAATTCCAAAATCGAGCGTCCCACTATGGCTCCCTGGTAGCGTCCCAGGGTGGTGATCATTTTTAGTTCGGGGACCCCCCACCCATCTCGCACCGTTTCCGCGGGCCGTTAGATTTTACGTTGTATGGAAGTTGGAAACCGGGGCCCGGAGCCACTCGAACGGGGCACCGATCGATTCGCCGGCTCGAACAGAGCACGTGTGCCAAATTTGAGACGTAAGGATTCATAAACGGCGATTTTGGCAAAGTACGGCGGCCATCTTGTTTTCGCGAAAATCCCCATTTTTCCACCTCCCCTGGTAATCGCCACCAGTTCTGAGCATTTTTTGTTCAGACACCCCCCCTCCAGGTATCACCGTTTTTGCGCACCTCCAGGGGTCCACTCTCTTGTCCAGGGTGTTGGAGATGTCAATATTTTTCCGGTGGTCACTCGGCGCACCTCTACACGATCACGTCATTATCCCCCCCACTTTCCACGTAGTTTCCGAGAAAAGCGATGTCAGTGAGTGAGTGGTAGTGTAGCTTTATATATTATAACTAGCTGGTGCGTTGTGCGCGGGCTGCAAGCAGCCCGCGAGCCCCTTTTGCCCCTGGGTTGAAGCAATAGGGCAGTCATTAGAAAATGTGTTGGAATTCCCAGTCCATTTGTAATTTTCTGCTAACAGCGATCCCACAGTCAGTCGGTTATGCTTATAAATTCCCCATTCAAGTATTCTCCACTCCGGGAGGCTGTCCACCTTCGAGGGTGCGTGGTGCGCGGGCTGCAAGCAGCCCGCGAAGCATCCCAGGGCAGAAATCTTCAGTCATTTGAAAATGCGTTAAAATTCCCCGTCAATTTGCTTTTATCTGCTAACAGCGATTCCACAGTCAATCGGAAGTGCTTATAAATTCCCCATTCAAATATTTTCTATACCGGGGGGCTATCCACCATCGAGGGTGCGTGGTGCGCGAGCTGCAAGCAGCTCGCGGCTCATCCCAGGGCAGAAATCTTCAGTCATTTGAAAATGCATTCGAATTTTCTGTCCATTTGTTACATCTGCTAACAGCGATTCTACAGTCAGTCGGTAATGATTATAAATTCCCCATTCAAGTATTTTCCACTCCGGGAGGCTGTCCACTTTCGAAGGTGCAGGTGCGTCTCATCCCGGGGCAGAAATTTTCAGTCAATTGAAAATGCATTCGAATTTCCTGTCCATTTGTTACTGCTAACAGAGATTCTACAATCTACAGTCAATGATGAAAAATCATTGATTCCCGATGAAAAATACACTAAAAAGTATTAAATAAAAAATAACTACGTTAAAAAAACCGACTTCAAAAACGGAAAAGTAAAAAATAAAAACGATTTAATATACCTACTTAATTACTACATAATATTTAGTTGTGCTATTTACCTTACTTGCAACTCAAGAACTACATTATTCGCAATACAAAAATACGCTATTTTCAATACAAAAACAGAGAGTAGTGTGCTACTATTGGTGTAAGTCCTACGCTTATAAAGCGTGAACGATTGGCTTATTCACTCAATAAAATATTTATTTATTTATTTAAAAGACATCACATGCCATTACAGGACAATGCCCAATGCGACAGAGATACAATTTTATAAAACAAAAAAAACTTAACTAAATTAAAATAACATACATAAATTAACAAAGAAATATAAGCTTTGAATAACTTCTTAACAAAAACAGATTAACTGTACTATCACCCTTGCGAATTCAGTTTAATATGTGTGAAGATGTATAAAACATATTGAAAACTTCAGTCTTTTTAGTAGCGTCGATTAAAATCAAATTCATTATGCATTAAAATTCCCCGTCAATTTGTTATTATCTGCTAACAGCGATTCCGCAGTCAATCGGAAGTGCTTATAAATTTCTCATTCAAATATTTTCTATTCCGGGGGGCTGTCCACCTTCGAGGGTGAGTGGTGCGCGAGCTGCAAGCAGCTCGCGGCTCATCCCAGGGCAAAAATCTTCAGTCATTTGAAAATGCATTCGAATTTCCTTTCCATTTGTAACATCTGCTAACAGCGATTCTACAGTCAGTCGAAACTGCTTATAAATTACTTAATCAAATGTTGTTAAATTTTTGAAACGTCTTATCGATAGAGGGCAGTGACTTTTCATAATAAACTGTTCAAGAGTTAACCTAACACGCTCGTCGCTTCGCTCCTCGCTACCTATGTATTTGAATATTTAGGCCGGCCGCTGCCGCGACTCGCTCGCTTCGCTCGCTTGGCTCGTGCGATAGGTAGTTCAAAAGTTAACCAAACACGCTCGTCGCTTCGCTCCTCGCTACCTATTTGAATATTTAGGCCGGCCGCTGCCGTGACTCGCTCGCTTCGCTCGCATGGCTCGTGCGGTAGTTCAAAAGTTAACCTTACACGCTCGTCGCTTCGCTCCTCGCTACCTAAACTGCTTATAAATTACTTATTTAAATATTGGTAAAATTTTTGAAACGTCTTATCGATAGCGGGCAGTGACTTTTCATAATAAACTGTTCAAGAGTTAACCTAACACGCTCGTCGCTTCACTCCTCGCTACCTATTTGAATATTTAGGCCGGCCGCTGCCGCAACTCGCTCGCTTCGCTCGCTTGGCTCGTGCGATAGGTAGTTCATAAGTTAACCTAACACGCTCGTCGCTTCGCTCCTCGCTACCTATTTGAATATTTAGGCCGGCCGTTGACGCGACTCGCTCGCTTCGCTCGCTTGGCTCGTGCGGTAAGTAGTTCAAAAGTTAACCTAACACGCTCGTCGCTTCGCTCCTCGCTACCTATTTGAATATTTACGCTGGCCGCTGCCGTGACTCGCTCGCTTCGCTCGCTTGGCTCGTGCGGTAGTTCAAAAGTTAATAAATATTTTCTACTCCGGGAGGCTGTCAACCCTCGAAGTAGCGCGGTGCGCGGGCAGCAAGCAGCCCGCGGCGCCGTCTTTTGCCGTTGCTCTTCAATCACCCTTCCTACTATGGAAATTTCCATACAAAATTTTCGAAAAAATAAAATTCGCTTTTTTACCAAAAATTTTTACATTTCTGGAAGCGGACCAGGTTTTGAAGCATTTTTTTCTTCGGCGACCCCGACCTACCTGCCACCGGTTCAGAGAGCCGTTGAATTTCGTGATGTATGGAAAATGGAAACCGGGGGTCGGAGAGATATTCTGAGTATGCAGTTTTGTAAATCTGGCCGATTTTAGCACAAAAGTCAATTTTCAGACCGATCGTAAAGTAACCGGCGCCACCATCTTGGTTTGAAAAATTGGCCATTTTTGAAAAAAAAAATCGCGTCCAATTTGAAAATTCTCGATTGCCCTGGTAGCGCCCCATCTTCCTGATCATTTTTTAGTTCTACACTCCCCACCTATCTCTCGCCGTTTCGGAGAGCCGTCGAATTTCGCGTTGTATGAAACTCGGAAACCAGCGGTGAAAACTCAATTATGACTATTCTATCTTAATTTGCGGCTCGACTAAAGCCCCTGTGCCAAGTTTCAGCGCGATCGGACCAGAGATGGCCATTTTAGAATTTGTATGGCGGCGGCCATTTTTTCCGCCATTTTGAATTTTTTTCACTATCTGTGGTAATTGCTCGAGGTCTACTCCAAGTTTAGTTTGAGCACCCCAGATGTAGCTGCTACCGTTTGCGCGGGCCGTTGACCGTCTTCGAGAGATGAGGGAAAGTTTAAGATTTCGGATTTTTCTGGATATCCTGGGAGCTGGGCGAGTACGAATGCATCATTGGTGTATTTCTCCATTGCACCACCTCGTCTAAATTTACGTTTTTATGTTTTCGCCAAAAATGGAAAAATTCCAAAATCGAGCGTCCCACTATGGCTCCCTGGTAGCGTCCCAGGGTGGTGATCATTTTTAGTTCCGGGACCCCCCACCCAACTCGCACCGTTTCCGCAGGCCGTTGGAGTTTACGTTGTATGAAAGTTGGAAACTGGGGCCCGGAGCCACTCGAACGGGGCACCGATCGATTCGCCGGCTCGAACAGAGCACGTGTGCCAAATTTGAGACGTAAGGATTCATAAACGGCGATTTTGGCAAAGTACGGCGGCCATCTTGTTTTCGCGAAAATCCCCATTTTTCCACCTCCCCTGGTAATCGCCACCAGTTCCGAGCATTTTTTGTTCAGACACCGTACCTCCAGGTGGCACCGTTTCTGCGCACCTCCAGGGGTCCACTCTCTTGTCCAGGGTGTTGGAGATGTCAATATTTTTCCGGTGGTCACTCGGCGCACCTCTACACGGTCACGTCGAAATCCCCCCAACTTTCCGCGTAGTTTCCGAGAAACCCGATGTCAGTCAGTCAGTGAGTGGTAGTGTAGCTTTATATATTATAACTAGCTGGTGCGTTGTGCGCGGGCTGCAAGCAGCCCGCGAGCCCCTTTTGCCTCTGAGTTGAAGCAATAGGGCAGTCATTTGAAAATGCATTCGAATTTCCTGTCCATTTGTTACATCTGCTAACAGCGATTCTACAGTCAGTCGGTAATGCTTATAAATTCCCCATTCAAGTATTCTCCACTCCGGGAGGCTGTCCACCTTCGAGGGTGCGTGGTGCGCGGGCTGCAAGCAGCCCGCGAAGCATCCCAGGGCAGAAATCTTCAGTCATTTGAAAATGCGTTAAAATTCCCCGTCAATTTGCTTTTATCTGCTAACAGCGATTCCACAGTCAATCGGAAGTGCTTATAAATTCCCCATTCAAATATTTTCTATACCGGGGGGCTATCCACCATCGAGGGTGCGTGGTGCGCGAGCTGCAAGCAGCTCGCGGCTCATCCCAGGGCAGAAATCTTCAGTCATTTGAAAATGCATTCGAATTTTCTGTCCATTTGTTACATCTGCTAACAGCGATTCTACAGTCAGTCGGTAATGATTATAAATTCCCCATTCAAGTATTTTCCACTCCGGGAGGCTGTCCACTTTCGAAGGTGCAGGTGCGTCTCATCCCGGGGCAGAAATTTTCAGTCAATTGAAAATGCATTCGAATTTCCTGTCCATTTGTTACTATATGCTAACAGAGATTCTACAATCTACAGTCAATTATGAAAAATCATTGATTCCCGATGAAAAATACACTAAAAAGTATTAAATAAAAAATAACTACGTTAAAAAAACCGACTTCAAAAACGGAAAAGTAAAAAATAAAAACGATTTAATATACCTACTTAATTACTACATAATATTTAGTTGTGCTATTTACCTTACTTGCAACTCAAGAACTACATTATTCGCAATACAAAAATACGCTATTTTCAATACAAAAACAAAGAGTAGTGTGCTACTATTGGTGTAAGTCCTACGCTTATAAAGCGTGAACGATTGGCTTATTCACTCAATAAAATATTTATTTATTTATTTAAAAGACATCACATGCCATTACAGGACAATGCCCAATGCGACAGAGATACAATTTTATAAAACAAAAAAAAACTTAACTAAATTAAAATAACATACATAAATTAACAAAGAAATATAAGCTTTGAATAACTTCTTAACAAAAACAGATTAACTGTACTATCACCCTTGCGAATTCAGTTTAATATGTGTGAAGATGTATAAAACATATTGAAAACTTCAGTCTTTTTAGTAGCGTCGATTAAAATCAAATTCATTATGCATTAAAATTCCCCGTCAATTTGTTATTATCTGCTAACAGCGATTCCGCAGTCAATCGGAAGTGCTTATAAATTTCTCATTCAAATATTTTCTATTCCGGGGGGCTGTCCACCTTCGAGGGTGAGTGGTGCGCGAGCTGCAAGCAGCTCGCGGCTCATCCCAGGGCAAAAATCTTCAGTCATTTGAAAATGCATTCGAATTTCCTTTCCATTTGTAACATCTGCTAACAGCGATTCTACAGTCAGTCGAAACTGCTTATAAATTACTTAATCAAATGTTGTTAAATTTTTGAAACGTCTTATCGATAGCGGGCAGTGACTTTTCATAATAAACTGTTCAAGAGTTAACCTAACACGCTCGTCGCTTCGCTCCTCGCTACCTATGTATTTGAATATTTAGGCCGGCCGCTGCCGCGACTCGCTCGCTTCGCTCGCTTGGCTCGTGCGATAGGTAGTTCAAAAGTTAACCAAACACGCTCGTCGCTTCGCTCCTCGCTACCTATTTGAATATTTAGGCCGACCGCTGCCGTGACTCGCTCGCTTCGCTCGCATGGCTCGTGCGGTAGTTCAAAAGTTAACCTTACACGCTCGTCGCTTCGCTCCTCGCTACCTAACGCAACTCGCTCGCTTCGCTCGCTTGGCTCGTGCGATAGGTAGTTCATAAGTTAACCTAACACGCTCGTCGCTTCGCTCCTCGCTACCTATTTGAATATTTAGGCCGGCCGTTGACGCGACTCGCTCGCTTCGCTCGCTTGGCTCGTGCGGTAAGTAGTTCAAAAGTTAACCTAACACGCTCGTCGCTTCGCTCCTCGCTACCTATTTGAATATTTACGCTGGCCGCTGCCGTGACTCGCTCGCTTCGCTCGCTTGGCTCGTGCGGTAGTTCAAAAGTTAATAAATATTTTCTACTCCGGGAGGCTGTCAACCCTCGAAGTTGCGCGGTGCGCGGGCAGCAAGCAGCCCGCGGTGCCGTCTTTTGCCGATGCTATTCAATTACACTTCCTACTATGGAAATTTCCATACAAAATTTTCGAAAAAAAAAATTTCGCTTTTTAGCAAAAATTTTTATGTGCCTGGAAGCGGACCAAGTTTTTAAACATTTTTTACCTTGGTGACCCCAACCTAAGTGCCACCAGTTCAGAGAGCCGTTGAATTTCGTGATGTATGGAAAATGGAAACCGGGGGTCGGAGAGAAATTCTGAGTATGCAGTTTTGTAAACCTGACCGATCAGAGCACAAAAGTCAATTTTCAAACCGATCGTCAAGTAACCGGCGCCACCATCTTGCCTCGAAAAATTGGCCATTTTTGAAAAAAAAATTGCGTCCAATTTAAAATTTCTCGATTGCCCTGGTAGCACCCCATCTTCCTGATCATTTTTTAGTTCTACACCCCCCACCTATCTCGCGCCGTTTCAGAGAGCCGTCAAATTTTGCGTTGTATGAAACTCGGAAACCAGCGATGGAAACTCAATTATGAGTATGCCAACATAATATGCGACTCGATTAAAGCCCCTGTGCCAAGTTTCAGCGCGATCGGACCAGCGATGGCCGTTTTAGAATTTGTATGGCGGCGGCCATTTTTTCCGCCATTTTGAATTTTTTTCACTATCTGTGGTAATTGCTCGAGGTCTACTACAAGTTTAGTTCGAGCACCCCAGATGTATCTGCTACCGTTTGCGCGGGCCGTTGACCGTCTTCGAGAGATGAGGGAAAGTTTAAGATTTCGGATTTTTCTGGATATCCTGGGAGCTGGGCGAGTACGAATGCGTCATTGGTGTATTTCTCCATTGCACCACCTCGTCTAAATTTACGTTTTTATGTTTGCGCCAAAAATGGAAAAATTCCAAAATCGAGCGTCCCACTATGGCTCCCTGGTAGCGTCCCAGGGTGGTGATCATTTTTAGTTCGGGGACCCCCCACCCATCTCGCACCGTTTCCGCGGGCCGTTAGATTTTACGTTGTATGGAAGTTGGAAACCGGGGCCCGGAGCCACTCGAACGGGGCACCGATCGATTCGCCGGCTCGAACAGAGCACGTGTGCCAAATTTGAGACGTAAGGATTCATAAACGGCGATTTTGGCAAAGTACGGCGGCCATCTTGTTTTCGCGAAAATCCCCATTTTTCCACCTCCCCTGGTAATCGCCACCAGTTCTGAGCATTTTTTGTTCAGACACCCCCCCTCCAGGTATCACCGTTTTTGCGCACCTCCAGGGGTCCACTCTCTTGTCCAGGGTGTTGGAGATGTCAATATTTTTCCGGTGGTCACTCGGCGCACCTCTACACGATCACGTCATTATCCCCCCCACTTTCCACGTAGTTTCCGAGAAAAGCGATGTCAGTGAGTGAGTGGTAGTGTAGCTTTATATATTATAACTAGCTGGTGCGTTGTGCGCGGGCTGCAAGCAGCCCGCGAGCCCCTTTTGCCCCTGGGTTAAAGCAATAGGGCAGTCATTAGAAAATGTGTTAGAATTCCCAGTCCATTTGTAATTTTCTGCTAACAGCGATCCCACAGTCAGTCGGTAATGCTTATAAATTCCCCATTCAAGTATTTTCCACTCCGGGAGGCTGTCCACCTTCAAGAGAGCGTAGTGCGCGGGCTGCAAGCAGCCCGCGAAGCATCCCAGGACAGAAATCTTCAGTCATTTGAAAATGCATTAAAATTCCCCGTCAATTTGCTATTATCTGCAAACAGCGATTCCACAGTCAATCGGAAGTGCTTATAAATTTCAAATTCAAATATTTTCTATTCCGGGGGCTCTCCACCTTCGAGGGTGCGTGGTGCGCGAGCTGCACGCAGCTCGCGGCTCATCCCAGGGCAGAAATCTTCAGTCATTTGAAAATGCATTCGAATTTCCTTTCCATTTGTAACATCTGCTAACAGCGATTCTACAGTCAGTCGAAACTGCTTATAAATTACTTATTCAAATATTGTTAAATTTTTGAAACGTCTTATCGATAGCGGGCAGTGACTTTTCATAATAAACTGTTCAAGAGTTAACCTAACACGCTCGTCGCTTCGCTCCTCGCTACCTATTTGAATATTTAGGCCGGCGCTGCCGCAACTCGCTCGCTTCGCTCGCTTGGCTCGTGCGGTATGTAGTTCATAAATTAACATAAAACGCTCGTCCCTTCGCTCCTCGCTACCTATTTGAATATTTAGGCCGGCCGTTGACGCGACTCGCTCGCTTCGCTCGCTTGGCTCGTGCGGTAAGAGTTCAAAAGTTAATCTTACACGCTCGTCGCTTCGCTCCTCGCTACCTATTTGAATATTTACGCTGGCCGCTGCCGTGACTCGCTCGCTTCGCTCGCTTGGCTCGTGCGGTAGTTCAAAAGTTAATAAATATTTTCTACTCCGGGAGGCTGTCAACCCTCGAAGTTGCGCGGTGCGCGGGCAGCAAGCAGCCCGCGGTGCCGTCTTTTGCCGATGCTATATTCAATTACCCTTCCTACTATGGAAATTTCCATACAAAATTTTCGAAAAAAAAAATTTCGCTTTTTAGCAAAAATTTTCATATAGCTGGAAGCCGACCAAGTTTTTAAACATTTTTTACCTTGGTGACCCCAACCTAAGTGCCACCAGTTCAGAGAGCCGTTGAATTTCGTGATGTATGGAAAATAGAAACCGGGGGTCGGAGAGAAATTCTGAGTATGCAGTTTTGTAAATCTGACCAATCAAAGCACAGAAGTCAATTTTCAGACCGATCGTGACGGAACCGGCGCCACCATCTTGCTTTGAAAAATTGGCCATTTTTTGAAAAAAAATTGCGTCCAATTTGAAATTTCTCGATTGCCCTGGTAGCACCCCATCTTCCTGATCATTTTTTTGTTCTACACCCCCCACCTATCTCGCGCCGTTTCAGAGAGCCGTCGAATTTTGCGTTGTATGAAACTCGGAAACCAGCTATGGAAACTCGATTATGAGTATGCCAACTTAATATGCGACTCGATTAAAGCCCCTGTGCCAAGTTTCAGCGCGATCGGACCAGCGATGGCCGTTTTAGAATTTGTATGGCGGCGGCCATTTTTTCCGCCATTTTGAATTTTTTTCACTATCTGTGGTAATTGCTCGAGGTCTACTACAATTTTAGTTTGAGCACCCCAGATGTAGCTGCTACCGTTTGCGCGGGCCGTTGACCGTCTTCGAGAGATGAGGGAAAGTTTAAGATTTCGGATTTTTCTGGATATCCTGGGAGCTGGGCGAGTACGAATGCATCATTGGTGTATTTCTCCATTGCACCACCTCGTCTAAATTTACGTTTTTATGTTTGCGCCAAAAATGGAAAAATTCCAAAATCGAGCGTCCCACTATGGCTCCCTAGTAGCGTCCCAGGGTGGTGATCATTTTTAGTTCCGGCACCCCCCACCCAACTCGCACCGTTTCCGCGGGCCGTTGGATTTTATGTTGTATGGAAGTTGGAAACTGGGGCCCGGAGCCACTCGAACGGGGCACCGATCGATTCGCCGGCTCGAACAGAGCACGTGTGCCAAATTTGAGACGTAAGGATTCATAAACGGCGATTTTGGCAAAGTACGGCGGCCATCTTGTTTTCGCGAAAATCCCAATTTTTCCACCACCCCTGGTAATCGCCACCAGTTCCGAGCATTTTTTGTTCAGACACCCCCCCTCCAGGTATCACCGTTTTTGCGCACCTCCAGGGGTCCACTTGGTTTTCGAAGATGATCGAGATCGCTATATTTTTCCTCTGGTCACTCGGCGCACCTCTACACGATCACGTCAAAATCCCCCCCACTTTCCACGTAGTTTCCGAGAAAAGCGATGTCAGTCAGTGAGTGGTAGTGTAGCTTTATATATATATGATATGACTAGCTGGTGCGTTGTGCGCGGGCTGCAAGCAGCCCGCGAGCCCCTTTTGCCCCTGGGTTGAAGCTATAGGGCAGTCATTTAAAAATATATTCGAATTTTCTGTGCATTTGTTACATCTGCTAACAGCGATTCTACAGTCAGTCGGTAATGCTTATAAATTCCCAATTCAAATATTTTCTATTCTGGAATGCTGTCGACCTTCGAAGGTGCGTTGTGCGCGGGCTGCAAGCAGCCCGCGAGCCTCTTTTGCCCCTGGGTTGAAGCAATAGGGCAGTCATTTGAAAATAAATTCGAATTTTCTGTCCATTTGTAACATCTGCTAACAGCGATTCTACAGTCAGTCGGTAATGCTTATAAATTCCCCATTCAAGTATTTTCCACTCCGGGAGGCTGTCCACCTTCGAGGGAGCGTAGTGCGCGGGCTGCAAGCAGCCCGCGAAGCATCCCAGGGCAGAAATCTTCAGTCATTTGAAAATGCATTAAAATTCCCCGTAAATTTGCTATTATCTGCAAACAGCGATTCCACAGTCAATCGGAAGTGCTTATAAATTTCAAATTCAAATATTTTATATTCCGGGGGGCGGTTCACCTTCGAGGGTGCGTGGTGCGCGAGCTGCAAGTAGCTCGCGGCTCATCCCAGGGCAGAAATCTTCAGTCATTTGAAAATGCGTTAAAATTCCCTGTCAATTTGTTATTATCTGCTAACAGCGATTCCACAGTCAATCGAAGTGCTTATAAATTCCCCATTCAAATATTTTCTATTCCGGGGGGCTGTTCACCTTCGAGGACGTGCGGTGCGCGAGCTGCAAGCAGCTCGCGGCTCATCCCAGAGCAGAAATCTTCAGTCATTTGAAAATGCATTCAAATTTCCTATCCATTTGTTACATCTGCTAACAGCGATTCTACAGTCAGTCGAAACTGCTTATAAATTACTTATTCAAATATTGGTTAAATTTTTGAAACGTGATCCCGAATTTTATTTTTTTGATGTGTCTAATCAATAGCGGTGACTTTTCATAATAAACTGTTCAAGACAATAAATGTGTGAAGATGTATAAAACATATTGAAAACTTCAAGTCATCATTAGTAGCGTCGTTTAAAATCAAATTCATTATGCTTTCGGCACTAAAAATATCTAAGTGAAAGCCATAGCACTAAAGTCAAAGGGTGTATCGAATAAGATATCGTTACACTATAAAAATAACTACTTTAAAAAAACCGACTTCAAAAACGGAAAAGTAAAAAATAATTAATTAGTTACTACATATTATTTAGTTGTGTTATTCACTATATAGGTTTGAAGTCGGTGCCAAGCATAAGCACTTATTAAACTACGCTATTTTTTGATACAAGAACTACGATTATTTCGATACAAGAACTACCTACTTGCAATTCAATTACATTATTCGCAATACAAAAAATTGGCTATTTTCGATACAAAAACTACACTACTCTTGGTGTAAGTCCTACGCTTATAAAGCGTGAACGATTGGCTCATTCACTCAATAAATGTGTGAAGATGAATATATTATTACGTATTGAAAACTTCAGTCTTTTTAGTAGCTTCGTTTAAAATCAAAATCATTATGTTTTCGGCACTAAAAATAAGAACCTACTTTTCCGTTTTTGAAGTCGGTTTTTTTAACGTAGTTTTAATAGTTTTTAACCTACGTAGTTTTTTTGTTTGAGTGGGAATCGCCCTAAAGTCGCTTCTGTTCAAGAGTTTACTTAACACGCTCGTCGCTTAATCGCTCCTCGCTACCTATTTGAATATTTACGCCGGCCGCTGACGTGACTGGCTCGCTTCGCTCGCTTGGCTAGTGCAGTAGTTCAAAAGTTAACCTAACTCGCTCGTCGCTTCGCTCCTCGCTACTTCTTTGAATATTTACGCCGGCCGCTGACGTGACTTGCTCGCTTCGCTCGCTTGGCTAGTGCAGTAGTTCAAAAGTTAACCTAACTCGCTCGTCGCTTCGCTCCTCGCTCTTTCTTTCAATATTTACGCCGGCTGCTGACGTGACTTGCTCGCTTCGCTCGCTTGGCTAGTGCAGTATTTATTTATTTATTTATTTATTTATTTTAGAATTTCCGACAGAGGATACAGATTACATTCGTTACATCTAATACAAGTACATGATCTTCTACACCTCTAATTAAAGGAAATTACAGCGTTCAGAATGGATTACAATTACAATTAAAATTAAAATTAAAATTAAAATTACAATTACAATTACAATTACCATTACAATTACAATTACAATTCGTCAATTTCTTAAAAATATTAAAATAAATTTAATAACATTAATTATATAGGAAAACCAAAAAAGTATTACAATTACAAATCTAAAATTACAATTATATTCGTCAAATTATAAAAAAATATTATAAAAAAAAATATTATATAATAAAAAATTAAAGAGCAATTAATTATATACAGAATTCAAATACATAATTATTATTAAAATTGCAAATATTATTCAATTACAATTAGGTATATTAAAATTAATCACTACAATAAAATTATACAGGTTGGTTACATTAATTAATAAAGGAAAAATAGAAACTTTTATCATTGGCTAAATTGAAGGATTAACGATTTGAAGCGTGTTAGAGATTGACTGAAGATGTCTATGTCTTGCGAGATACCAGTGAGCTTGTTATACTCATGGGTGAGTCTGACTGTTGGTGAGTTTTTACCAAGGTTTGTCCGATAAGAGGGGGCACTAAAAAGGCAACGAGGTTGACGAGGAACTCTAGATGGTACATTAATATTAAATCTGGTTAGTAACGCTGGACAGTCGAAACCATTATTAAACACTTTATACAAAAACAGAAGATCAGCTATAGTGCGACGCGACTCAAGAGATCTCATATTGAAATATTTAAGTCTGTCTTCATATCGAGTCAATGATTTCTTGATACCAGCTCGGTAAGCCAGCTGGCGAACAAGTCTTCTTTGAATTCCTTCGATTCTTTTTCTGTGAGTCTGGTAAAAGGGATAGTTCAAAAGTTAACCTAACTCGCTCGTCGCTTCGCTCCTCGCTACTTCTTTGAATTTTTACGCCGGCCGCTGACGTGACTTGCTCGCTTCGCTCGCTTGGCTAGTGCAGTAGTTCAAAAGTTAACCTAACACGCTCGTCGCTTCGCTCCTCGCTACCTATTTAAATATTTACGCCAGCCGCTGCCGTGATTCGCTCGCTTCGCTCGCTTGGCTCGTGCGGTAGTTCAAAAGTTAATAAATATTTATTACTCCGGGAGGCTGTCGACCTTCGAGGTTGCGCGGTGCGCGAGCAGCAAGCAGCCCGCGGCGCCGTCTTTTGCCGTTGCTATTCAATTACCCTTCCTACTATGGAAATTTCCATACAAAATTTTCGAAAAAAAAAATTTCGCTTTTTACCAAATATTTTTACATGCCTGGAAGCGGACCAGGTTTTGAAGCATTTTTTACTTCGGCGACCCCGCCCTACCTGCCACCGGTTCAGAGAGCCGTTGAATTTCGTGATGTATGGAAAATGGAAACCGAGGGTCGGAGAGAAATTCTGAGTATGCAGTTTTGTAAATATGGCCGATTAGAGCACAGAAGTCAATTTTCAGACCGATCGTAAAGTAACCGGCGCCACCAACTTGCTTTGAAAAATTGGCCATTTTTGAAAAAAAAATTGCGTCCAATTTGAAATTTCTCGATTGCCCTGGGAGCGCCCCATCTTCCTGATCAATTTTTAGTTCTACACCCCCCGGCTATCTAGTGCCGTTTTGGAGAGCCGTCGAATTTCGCGTTGTATGAAACTCGGAAACCAGCGATGGAAACTCGATTATGAGTATGCCATCTCAATGTGCGGCTCGACTAAAGCCCCTGTGCCAAGTTTCAGCGCGATCGGACCAGAGATGACCATTTTAGAATTTGTATGGCGGCGGCCATTTTTTCCGCCATTTTGAATTTTTTTCACTATCTGTGGTAATTGCTCGAGGTCTACTACAAGTTTAGTTTGAGCACCCCAGATGTAGCTGCTACCGTTTGCGCGGGCTGTTGACCGTCTTCGAGAGATGAGGGAAAGTTTAAGATTTCGGATTTTTCTGGATATCCTGGGAGCTGGGCGAGTACGAATGCATCATTGGTGTATTTCTCCATTGCACCACCTCGTCTAAATTTACGTTTTTATGTTTGCGCCAAAAATGGAAAAATTCCAAAATCGAGCGTCCCACTGTAGCTCCCTGGTAGCGTCCCAGGGTGGTGATCATTTTTAGTTCCGGGACCCCCCACCCAACTCGGACCGTTTCCGCGGGCCGTTGGATTTCGCGTTGTATGAAAGTTGGAAACTGGGGCCCGGAGCCACTCGAACGGGGCACCGATCGATTCGCCGGCTCGAACAGAGCACGTGTGCCAAATTTGAGACGTAAGGATTCATAAACGGCGATTTTGGCAAAGTACGGCGGCCATCTTGTTTTCGCGAAAATCCCCATTTTTCCACCTCCCCTGGTAATCGCCACCAGTTCCGAGCATTTTTTGTTCAGACACCCCCCCTCCAGGTGCCACCGTTTCTGCGCACCTCCAGGGGTCCACTCTCTTGTCCAGGGTGTTGGAGATGTCAATATTTTTCCGGTGGTCACTCGGCGCACCTCTACACGGTCACGTCGAAATCCCCCCAACTTTCCGCGTAGTTTCCGAGAAACCCGATGTCAGTCAGTCAGTGAGTGGTAGTGTAGCTTTATATATTATAACTAGCTGGTGCGTTGTGCGCGGGCTGCAAGCAGCCCGCGAGCCCCTTTTGCCCCTGGGTTGAAGCAATAGGGCAGTCATTTGAAAATAAATTCGAATTTTCTGTCCATTTGTTACATCTGCTAACAGCGATTCCACAGTCAGTCGGTAAATCTTATAAATTCCCCATTCAAGTATTTTCCACTCCGGGAGGCTGTCCACCTTCGAGGGAGCGTAGTGCGCGGGCTGCAAGCAGCCCGCGAAGCATCCCAGGACAGAAATCTTCAGTCATTTGAAAATGCATTAAAATTCCCCGTCAATATGCTATTATCTGCAAACAGCGATTCCACAGTCAATCGGAAGTGCTTATAAATTTCAAATTCAAATATTTTCTATTCCGGGGGGCGGTTGACCTTCGAGGGTGCATGTTCGCGCACCAAGCAGCTCGCGGCTCATCCCAGGGCAGAAATCTTCAGTCATTTGAAAATGCATTCAAATTTCCTATCCATTTGTTACATCTCCTAACAGCGATTCTACAGTCAGTCGGTAATACTTATAAATTCCCCATTCAAAATTTTCTATTCCGGGGGGCTGTCCACCTTCGAGGGTGCGTGGTGCGCGAGCTGCAAGCAGCTCGCGGCTCACCCCAGGGCAGAAATCTTCAGTCATTTGAAAATGCATTCGAATTTCCTTTCCATTTGTAACATCTGCTAACAGCGATTCTACAGTCAGTCGAAACTGCTTATAAATTACTTATTCAAATATTGTTAAATTTTTGAAACGTCTTATCGATAGCGGGCAGTGACTTTTCATAATAAACTGTTCAAGAGTTAACCTAACACGCTCGTCGCTTCGCTCCTCGCTACCTATTTGAATATTTAGGCCGGCCGCTGCCGCGACTCGCTCGCTTCGCTCGCTTGGCTCGTGCGATAGGTAGTTCAAAAGTTAACATAACACGCTCGTCGCTTCGCTCCTCGCTACCTATTTGAATATTTAGGCCGGCCGCTGCCGTGACTCGCTCGCTTCGCTCGCATGGCTCGTGTGGTAGTTCAAAAGTTAACCTTACACGCTCGTCGCTTCGCTCCTCGCTAACTAAACTGCTTATAAATTACTTATTCAAATATTGGTAAATTTTTTAAACGTCTTATCGATAGCGGGCAGTGACTTTTCATAATAAACTGTTCAAGAGTTAACCTAACACGCTCGTCGCTTCGCTCCTCGCTACCTATTTGAATATTTAGGCCGGCCGCTGCCGCAACTCGCTCGCTTCGCTCGCTTGGCTCGTGCGGTAGGTAGTTCATAAGTTAACCTAACACGCTCGTCGCTTCGCTCCTCGCTACCCATTTGAATATTTAGGCCGGCCGTTGACGCGACTCGCTCGCTTCGCTCGCTTGGCTCGTTCGGTAAGTAGTTCAAAAGTTAACCTAACACGCTCCTCGCTACCTATTTGAATATTTAGGCCGGCCGTTGACGCGGCTCGCTCGCTTCGCTCGCTTGGCTCGTGCGGTAAGTAGTTCAAAAGTTAACCTAACACGCTCGTCGCTTCGCTCCTCGCTACCTATTTGAATATTTACGCTGGCCGCTGCCGTGACTCGCTCGCTTCGCTCGCTTGGCTCGTGCGGTAGTTCAAAAGTTAATAAATATTTTCTACTCCGGGAGGCTGTCAACCCTCGAAGTTGCGCGGTGCGCGGGCAGCAAGCAGCCCGCGGTGCCGTCTTTTGCCGATGCTATTCAATTACCCTTCCTACTATGGAAATTTCCATACAAAATTTTCGAAAAAAAAAACAATTTCGCTTTTTAGCAAAAAATTTTATGTGCCTAGAAGCGGACCAAGTTTTTAAACATTTTTTACCTTGGTGACCACAACCTAAGTGCCACCAGTTCAGAGAGCCGTTGAATTTCGTGATGTATGGAAAATGGAAACCGGGGGTCGGAGAGAAATTCTGAGTATGCAGTTTTGTAAACCTGACCGATCAGAGCACAAAAGTCAATTTTCAAACCGATCGTCAAGTAACCGGCGCCACCATCTTGCCTCGAAAAATTGGCCATTTTTGAAAAAAAAAATTGCGTCCAATTTAAAATGTCTCGATTGCCCTGGTAGCACCCCATCTTCCTGATCATTTTTTAGTTCTACACCCCCCACCTATCTCGCGCCGTTTCAGAGAGCCGTCAAATTTTGCGTTGTATGAAACTCGGAAACCAGCGATGGAAACTCAATTATGAGTATGCCAGCTTAATATGCGACTCGATTAAAGCCCCTGTGCCAAGTTTCAGCGCGATCGGACCAGCGATGGCCGTTTTAGAATTTGTATGGCGGCGGCCATTTTTTCCGCCATTTTGATTTTTTTTCACTATCTGTGGTAATTGCTCGAGGTCTACTACAAGTTTAGTTCGAGCACCCCAGATGTATCTGCTACCGTTTGCGCGGGCCGTTGACCGTCTTCGAGAGATGAGGGAAAGTTTAAGATTTCGGATTTTTCTGGATATCCTGGGAGCTGGGCGAGTACGAATGCGTCATTAGTGTATTTCTCCATTGCACCACCTCGGCTAAATTTACGTTTTTATGTTTGCGCCAAAAATGGAAAAATTCCAAAATCGAGCGTCCCACTACGGCTCCCTGGTAGCGTCCCAGGGTGGTGATCATTTTTAGTTCCGGGACCCCCCACCCAACTCGCACCGTTTCCGCGGGCCGTTGGATTTTACGTTGTATGGAAGTTGGAAACGGGGGCCCAGAGCCACTCGAAGGGGGCACCGATCGATTTGCCGGCTCGAACAGAGTACGTGTGCCAAATTTGAGACGTAAGGATTCATAAACGGCGATTTTGGCAAAGTACGGCGGCCATCTTGTTTTCGCGAAAATCCCCATTTTTCCACCACCCCTGGTAATCGCCACCAGTTCCGAGCATTTTTTGTTCAGACACCCCCCCTCCAGGTACCACCGTTTTTGCGCACCTCCAGGGGTCCACTTGGTTTTCGAAGATGATCGAGATCGCTATATTTTTCCGGTGGTCACTGGGAGCACCTCTACACGATCACGTCAAAATCCCCCCAACTTTCCCCGTAGTTTCCGAGAAACCCGATGTCAGTCAGTCAGTGAGTGAGTGGTAGTGTAGCTTTATATATATATGACTAGCTGGTGCGTTGTGCGCGGGCTGCAAGCAGCCCGCGAGCCCCTTTTGCCCCTGGGTTGAAGCAATAGGGCAGTCATTAGAAAATGTGTTAGAATTCCCAGTCCATTTGTAATTTTCTGCTAACAGCGATTCCACAGTCAGTCGGTAATGCTTATAAATTCCCCATTCAAGTATTTTCCACTCCGGGAGGCTGTCCACCTTCGAGGGAGCGTAGTGCGCGGGCTGCAAGCAGCCCGCGAAGCATCCCAGGACAGAAATCTTCAGTCATTTGAAAATGCATTAAAATTCCCCGTCAATTTGCTATTATCTGCAAACAGCGATTCCACAGTCAATCGGAAGTGCTTATAAATTTCAAATTCAAATATTTTCTATTCCGGGGGGCGGTTCACCTTCGAGGGTGCATGGTGCGCGAGCTGCAAGCAGCTCGCGGCTCATCCCAGGGCAGAATTCTTCAGTCATTTGAAAATGCATTCAAATTTCCTATCCATTTGTTACATCTCCTAACAGCGATTCTACAGTCAGTCGGTAATGCTTATAAATTCCCCATTCAAAATTTTCTATTCCGGGGGGCTGTCCACCTTCGAGGGTGCGTGGTGCGCGAGCTGCAAGCAGCTCGCGGCTCATCCCAGGGCAGAAATTTTCAGTCATTTGAAAATGCATTCGAATTTCCTTTCCATTAGTAACATCTGCTAACAGCGATTCTACAGTCAGTCGAAACTGCTTATAAATTACTTATTCAAATATTGTTAAATTTTTGAAACGTCTTATCGATAGCGGGCAGTGACTTTTCATAATAAACTGTTCAAGAGTTAACCTCACGCTCGTCGCTTCGCTCCTCGCTACCTATTAGAATATTTAGGCCGGCCGCTGCCAAGACTCGCTCGCTTCGCTCGCTTGGCTCGTGCGATAGGTAGTTCAAAAGTTAACCTAACACGCTCGTCGCTTCGCTCCTCGCTACCTATTTGAATATTTAGGCCGGCCGCTGCCGTGACTCGCTCGCTTCGCTCGCATGGCTCGTGTGGTAGTTCAAAAGTTAACCTTACACGCTCGTCGCTTCGCTCCTCGCTACTTAAATTGCTTATAAATTACTTATTCAAATATTGGTAAAATTTTTGAAACGTCTTATCGATAGCGGGCAGTGACTTTTCATAATAAACTGTTCAAGAGTTAACCTAACACGCTCGTCGCTTCGCTCCTCGCTACCTATTTGAATATTTAGGCCGGCCGCTGCCGCAACTCGCTCGCTTCGCTCGCTTGGCTCGTGCGGTAGGTAGTTCATAAGTTAACCTAACACGCTCGTCACTTCGCTCCTCGCTACCTATTTGAATATTTAGGCCGGCCGTTAACGCGACTCGCTCGCTTCGCTCGCTTGGCTCGTGCGGTAAGTAGTTCAAAAGTTAACCTAACACGCTCGTCGCTTCGCTCCTCGCTACCTATTTGAATGTTTACGCTGGCCGCTGCCGTGACTCGCTCGCTTCGCTCGCTTGGCTCGTGCGGTAGTTCAAAAGTTAATAAATATTTTCTACTCCGGGAGGCTGTCGACCTTCGAGGTTGCGCGGTGCGCGAGCAGCAAGCAGCCCGCGGCGCCGTCTTTTGCCGTTGCTATTCAATTACCCTTCCTACTATGAAAATTTCCATACAAAATTTTCGAAAAAAAAAATTTCGCTTTTTACCAAATATTTTTACATGCCTGGAAGTGGACCAGGTTTTGAAGCATTTTTTACTTCGGCGACCCCGCCCTACCTGCCACCGGTTCAGAGAGCCGTTGAATTTCGTGATGTATGGAAAATGGAAACCGAGGGTCGGAGAGAAATTCTGAGTATGCAGTTTTGTAAATATGGCCGATTAGAGCACAGAAGTCAATTTTCAGACCGATCGTAAAGTAACCGGCGCCACCAACTTGCTTTGAAAAATTGGCCATTTTTGAAAAAAAAATTGCGTCCAATTTGAAATTTCTCGATTGCCCTGGGAGCGCCCCATCTTCCTGATCAATTTTTAGTTCTACACCCCCCGGCTATCTAGTGCCGTTTTGGAGAGCCGTCGAATTTCGCGTTGTATGAAACTCGGAAACCAGCGATGGAAACTCGATTATGAGTATGCCATCTCAATGTGCGGCTTGACTAAAGCCCCTGTGCCAAGTTTCAGCGCGATCGGACCAGAGATGACCATTTTAGAATTTGTATGGCGGCGGCCATTTTTTCCGCCATTTTGAATTTTTTTCACTATCTGTGGTAATTGCTCGAGGTCTACTACAAGTTTAGTTTGAGCACCCCAGATGTAGCTGCTACCGTTTGCGCGGGCCGTTGACCGTCTTCGAGAGATGAGGGAAAGTTTAAGATTTCGGATTTTTCTGGATATACTGGGAGCTGGGCGAGTACGAATGCGTCATTGGTGTATTTCTCCATTGCACCACCTCGGCTAAATTTACGTTTTTATGTTTGCGCCAAAAATGGAAAAATTCCAAAATCGAGCGTCCCACTACGGCTCCCTGGTAGCGTCCCAGGGTGGTGATCATTTTTAGTTCCGGGACCCCCCACCCAACTCGCACCGTTTCCGCGGGCCGTTGGATTTTCCAATGTATGAAAGTCGGAAACCAGGGCCCGGAGCCACTCGAACGGGGCACCGATCGATTTGCCGGCTCGAACAGAGCACGTGTGCCAAATTTGAGACGTAAGGATTCATAAACGGCGATTTTAGCAAAGTACGGCGGCCATCTTGTTTTCGCGAAAATCCCCATTTTTCCACCACCCCTGGTAATCGCCACCAGTTCCGAGCATTTTTTGTTCAGACACCCCCCCTCCAAGTGGCACCGTTTCTGCGCACCTCCAGGGGTCCACTCGGTATTCGAAGATGATCCAGATCGCTATATTTTTCCTCTGGTCACTCGGCGCACCTCTACACGATCACATCGAAATCCCCCCCACTTTCCACGTAGTTTCCGAGAAAACCGATGTCAGTGAGTGAGTGGTAGTGTAGCTTTATATATTATAACTAGCTGGTGCGTTGTGCGCGGGCTGCAAGCAGCCCGCGAGCCCCTTTTGCCCCTGGGTTGAAGCTATAGGGCAGTCATTTAAAAATATATTCGAATTTTCTGTGCATTTGTTACATCTGCTAACAGCGATTCTACAGTCAGTCGGTAATGCTTATAAATTCCCAATTCAAATATTTTCTATTCTGGAATGCTGTCGACCTTCGAAGGTGCGTTGTGCGCGGGCTGCAAGCAGCCCGCGAGCCCCTTTTGCCCCTGGGTTGAAGCAATAGGGCAGTCATTTGAAAATAAATTCGAATTTTCTGTCCATTTGTAACATCTGCTAACAGCGATTCTACAGTCAGTCGGTAATGCTTATAAATTCCCCATTCAAGTATTTTCCACTCCGGGAGGCTGTCCACCTTCGAGGGAGCGTAGTGCGCGGGCTGCAAGCAGCCCGCGAAGCATCCCAGGGCAGAAATCTTCAGTCATTTGAAAATGCATTAAAATTCCCCGTAAATTTGCTATTATCTGCAAACAGCGATTCCACAGTCAATCGGAAGTGCTTATAAATTTCAAATTCAAATATTTTATATTCCGGGGGGCGGTTCACCTTCGAGGGTGCGTGGTGCGCGAGCTGCAAGCAGCTCGCGGCTCATCCCAGGGCAGAAATCTTCAGTCATTTGAAAATGCGTTAAAATTCCCTGTCAATTTGTTATTATCTGCTAACAGCGATTCCACAGTCAATCGAAGTGCTTATAAATTCCCCATTCAAATATTTTCTATTCCGGGGGGCTGTTCACCTTCGAGGACGTGCGGCTCATCCCAGAGCAGAAATCTTCAGTCATTTGAAAATGCATTCGAATTTCCTATCCATTTGTTACATCTGCTAACAGCGATTCTACAGTCAGTCGAAACTGCTTATAAATTACTTATTCAAATATTGGTTAAATTTTTGAAACGTGATCCCGAATTTTATTTTTTTGATGTGTCTAATCAATAGCGGTGACTTTTCATAATAAACTGTTCAAGACAATAAATGTGTGAAGATGTATAAAACATATTGAAAACTTCAAGTCATCATTAGTAGCGTCGTTTAAAATCAAATTCATTATGCTTTCGGCACTAAAAATATCTAAGTGAAAGCCATAGCACTAAAGTCAAAGGGTGTATCGAATAAGATATCGTTACACTATAAAAATAACTACTTTAAAAAAACCGTCTTCAAAAACGGAAAAGTAAAAAATAATTAATTAGTTACTACATATTATTTAGTTGTGTTATTCACTATATAGGTTTGAAGTCGGTGCCAAGCATAAGCACTTATTAAACTACGCTATTTTTTGATACAAGAACTACGATTATTTCGATACAAGAACTACCTACTTGCAATTCAATTACATTATTCGCAATACAAAAAATTTGCTATTTTCGATACAAAAACTACACTACTCTTGGTGTAAGTCCTACGCTTATAAAGCGTGAACGATTGGCTCATTCACTCAATAAATGTGTGAAGATGAATATATTATTACGTATTGAAAACTTCAGTCTTTTTAGTAGCTTCGTTTAAAATCAAAATCATTATGTTTTCGGCACTAAAAATAAGAACCTACTTTTCCGTTTTTGAAGTCGGTTTTTTTAACGTAGTTTTAATAGTTTTTAACCTACGTAGTTTTTTTGTTTGAGTGGGAATCGCCCTAAAGTCGCTTCTGTTCAAGAGTTTACTTAACACGCTCGTCGCTTAATCGCTCCTCGCTACCTATTTGAATATTTACGCCGGCCGCTGACGTGACTGGCTCGCTTCGCTCGCTTGGCTAGTGCAGTAGTTCAAAAGTTAACCTAACTCGCTCGTCGCTTCGCTCCTCGCTACTTCTTTGAATATTTACGCCGGCCGCTGACGTGACTTGCTCGCTTCGCTCGCTTGGCTAGTGCAGTAGTTCAAAAGTTAACCTAACTCGCTCGTCGCTTCGCTCCTCGCTCTTTCTTTAAATATTTACGCCGGCTGCTGACGTGACTTGCTCGCTTCGCTCGCTTGGCTAGTGCAGTATTTATTTATTTATTTATTTTAGAATTTCCGACAGAGGATACAGATTACATTCGTTACATCTAATACAAGTACATGATCTTCTACACCTCTAATTAAAGGAAATTACAGCGTTCAGAATGGATTACAATTACAATTAAAATTAAAATTAAAATTACAATTACAATTACAATTACCATTACAATTACAATTACAATTCGTCAATTTCTTAAAAATATTAAAATAAATTTAATAACATTAATTATATAGGAAAACCAAAAAAGTATTACAATTACAAATCTAAAATTACAATTATATTCGTCAAATTATAAAAAAATATTATAAAAAAAAATATTATATAA
Source organism: Colias croceus (assembly GCF_905220415.1). Lineage (NCBI taxonomy): Eukaryota > Metazoa > Arthropoda > Insecta > Lepidoptera > Pieridae > Colias > Colias croceus. The sequence goes on from NC_059567.1 coordinate 1,424,898, forward strand.
TAAAAAATTAAAGAGCAATTAATTATATACAGAATTCAAATACATAATTATTATTAAAATTGCAAATATTATTCAATTACAATTAGGTATATTAAAATTAATCACTACAATAAAATTATACAGGTTGGTTACATTAATTAATAAAGGAAAAATAGAAACTTTTATCATTGGCTAAATTGAAGGATTAACGATTTGAAGCGTGTTAGAGATTGACTGAAGATGTCTATATCTTGCGAGATACCAGTGAGCTTGTTATACTCATGGGTGAGTCTGACTGTTGGTGAGTTTTTACCAAGGTTTGTCCGATAAGAGGGGGCACTAAAAAGGCAACGAGGTTGACGAGGAACTCTAGATGGTACATTAATATTAAATCTGGTTAGTAACGCTGGACAGTCGAAACCATTATTAAACACTTTATACAAAAACAGAAGATCAGCTATAGTGCGACGCGACTCAAGAGATCTCATATTGAAATATTTAAGTCTGTCTTCATATCGAGTCAATGATTTCTTGATACCAGCTCGGTAAGCCAGCTGGCGAACAAGTCTTCTTTGAATTCCTTCGATTCTTTTTCTGTGAGTCTGGTAAAAGGGATAGTTCAAAAGTTAACCTAACTCGCTCGTCGCTTCGCTCCTCGCTACTTCTTTGAATTTTTACGCCGGCCGCTGACGTGACTTGCTCGCTTCGCTCGCTTGGCTAGTGCAGTAGTTCAAAAGTTAACCTAACACGCTCGTCGCTTCGCTCCTCGCTACCTATTTAAATATTTACGCCAGCCGCTGCCGTGATTCGCTCGCTTCGCTCGCTTGGCTCGTGCGGTAGTTCAAATGTTAATAAATATTTATTACTCCGGGAGGCTGTCGACCTTCGAGGTTGCGCGGTGCGCGAGCAGCAAGCAGCCCGCGGCGCCGTCTTTTGCCGTTGCTATTCAATTACCCTTCCTACTATGGAAATTTCCATACAAAATTTTCGAAAAAAAAATTTCGCTTTTTACCAAAAATTTTTATGTGCCTGGAAGCGGACCAAGTTTTGAAGCATTTTTTACTTCGGCGACCCCGACCTAAGTGCCACTGGTTCGGAGAGCCGTTGAATTTCGTGATGTATGGAAAATGGAAACCGGGGGTCGGAGAGAAATTCTGAGTATGCAGTTTTATAAATTTGGCCGATTAGAGCACAGAAGTCAATTTTCGGACCGATCGTAAAGTAACCGGCGCCACCATCTTGCTTTGAAAAATTGGGCATTTTTGAAAAAAAAATTGCGTCCAATTTGAAATTTCTCGATTGCCCTGGTAGCGCCCCATGTTCCTCATCATTTTTTAGTTCTACACCCCCCGGCTATCTAGTGCCATTTCGGAGAGCCGTCCAATTTCACGTTGTATGAAACTTGGAAACCAGCGGTGGAAACTCGATAATGAGTATGCCATCTTAATGTGCGGCTCGATTAAAGCCCCTGTGCCAAGTTTCAGCGCAATCGGATCAGCGATGGCCATTTTAGCATTTGTATGGCGGCGGCCATTTTTTCCGCCATTTTGAATTTTTTTCACTATCTGTGGTAATTGCTCGAGGTCTACTCCAAGTTTAGTTCGAGCACCCCAGATGCAGCTGCTACCGTTTGCGCGGGCCGTTGACCGTCTTCGAGAGATGAGGGAAAGTTTAAGATTTCGGATTTTTCTGGATATCCTGGGAGCTGGGCGAGTACGAATGCGTCATTGGTGTATTTCTCCATTGCACCACCTCGTCTAAATTTACGTTTTTATGTTTGCGCGAAAAATGGAAAAATTCCAAAATCGAGCGTCTCACTATGGCTCCCTGGTAGCGTCCCAGGGTGGTGATCATTTTTAGTTTCGGCACCCCCCACCCAACTCGCACCGTTTCCGCGGGCCGTTGGAGTTTACGTTGTATGGAAGTTGGAAACGGGGGCCCGGAGCCACTCGAACGGGGCACCGATCGATTCGCCGGCTCGAACAGAGCACGTGTGCCAAATTTGAGACGTAAGGATTCATAAACGGCGATTTTGGCAAAGTACGGCGGCCATCTTGTTTTCGCGAAAATCCCCATTTTTCCACCTCCCCTGGTAATCGCCACCAGTTCCGAGCATTTTTTGTTCAGACACCCCCCCTCCAGGTGGCACCGTTTCTGCGCACCTCCAGGGGTCCACTCTCTTGTCCAGGGTGTTGGAGATGTCAATATTTTTCCGGTGGTCACTCGGCGCACCTCTACACGGTCACGTCGAAATCCCCCCAACTTTCCGCGTAGTTTCCGAGAAACCCGATGTCAGTCAGTCAGTGAGTGGTAGTGTAGCTTTATATATTATAACTAGCTGGTGCGTTGTGCGCGGGCTGCAAGCAGCCCGCGAGCCCCTTTTGCCCCTGAGTTGAAGCAATAGGGCAGTCATTTGAAAATGCATTCGAATTTCCTGTCCATTTGTTACATCTGCTAACAGCGATTCTACAGTCAGTCGGTAATGCTTATAAATTCCCCATTCAAGTATTCTCCACTCCGGGAGGCTGTCCACCTTCGAGGGTGCGTGGTGCGCGGGCTGCAAGCAGCCCGCGAAGCATCCCAGGGCAGAAATCTTCAGTCATTTGAAAATGCGTTAAAATTCCCCGTCAATTTGCTTTTATCTGCTAACAGCGATTCCACAGTCAATCGGAAGTGCTTATAAATTCCCCATTCAAATATTTTCTATACCGGGGGGCTATCCACCATCGAGGGTGCGTGGTGCGCGAGCTGCAAGCAGCTCGCGGCTCATCCCAGGGCAGAAATCTTCAGTCATTTGAAAATGCATTCGAATTTTCTGTCCATTTGTTACATCTGCTAACAGCGATTCTACAGTCAGTCGGTAATGATTATAAATTCCCCATTCAAGTATTTTCCACTCCGGGAGGCTGTCCACTTTCGAAGGTGCAGGTGCGTCTCATCCCGGGGCAGAAATTTTCAGTCAATTGAAAATGCATTCGAATTTCCTGTCCATTTGTTACTATATGCTAACAGAGATTCTACAATCTACAGTCAATGATGAAAAATCATTGATTCCCGATGAAAAATACACTAAAAAGTATTAAATAAAAAATAACTACGTTAAAAAAACCGACTTCAAAAACAGAAAAGTAAAAAATAAAAACGATTTAATATACCTACTTAATTACTACATAATATTTAGTTGTGCTATTTACCTTACTTGCAACTCAAGAACTACATTATTCGCAATACAAAAATACGCTATTTTCAATACAAAAACAGAGAGTAGTGTGCTACTAAGGTAAAGGCTCCTAATACGGCGGTAGTCAAAATCGCTTCCTAATACGGTGGTATTTCTATTTTCGAGTTTTATTCCTGTTTTATAAATTTTAAGTACACCAAAACGTAAGCTATTTATTCCAAATTTATTACTCCATGACTTAACAAACGTTTGCAAGTATAGCACATAGACAACACAACAAGATCAATCAATCTGTGTAACGGCATCGACATGAGAGGTGTTTCCATACAAACGCGAAACAACAAAAGTAAGTACACTAATATTTATAAACTAAGTTTTTCGTATTAAAAAGCCGTTCAAGTTTGTATATGTATTGTTTATTGCATTTTCCTACTATTACACTCACTATTTAAATAGCTTGTTTCATATTTGTAAGTCATTTTCTACCCAAAAAATAAGAAATAAAATACCGCCGTGATATGATACAAATTTTATAGATTAATCCTAATACGGTGGCATAACTCCGAAATAGGAAAAATACTGGGCATGTTTAATTGTTTATAACTTTCATTTTATTCACTTATTGAATTAATTCCAAGATTAGTTGGAATAATTATTAATCTGATAAATTAGAAACCATATTCTGCGGTATGTTTTCTTAATTAGAAATCCTGTTAAATATGAAAATGGTTGAGTACAAAATGTTTGTTTCTTAGAAGGGGTAAAAATAGGAAGGTGTATTTTAATGTATCACAAATCATTTATTTTGTATAACTGTTGATTTGAGTTTTACACATCTGAGCCAAAAAACTGTTATCATTTGATTAAGCATTTACATTCTCTTGTTTATCGAATTTTTGGTGGGTCAGAATTAGGATTATTAAAAACACGAGTAGTTTTCCTATTACGGTGGTAGATATTTCCAGGTAACTCTGTATTAGGTTATATATGATCTCCTATTACGGCCCTATTTCATAGAACTTAAAATTACCAGATTTAGGGTTGCGTAAATAAATAAGAAGTTTTGTGTCTTTTTTTGTGGATTCTTATTTGATATGCGTATTTTTTTTTCCGATAAAACTAAAAGCATAAATGAAACACATTAAAAGTGAATCAACGTAATCAAACCAATGGTTAATGAATAAAAAACTTACAATTTACTTTACTAACACATTCCTATTATTTAACAAATATTATTTGCACGGAACTTCAATGTATATAATATCTGACCCTCCGTATTAGGAGCCGCCTACCGCAGTATTAGGCTCTGACCAAAATCATACCTCCGTATTAGGGAAAATCGACATGACTATTTAAATATTTTTTTAAAATAAGAAATATCATGAAAATAAACATAGACTCAACAGCAATACAAAATTTAAGTTCCACTTTTAACGATAAAGTGGTTTGGCACCTTTAGAAAGACTTACAAATGCTTATTTTTGATACTTACTTTCAAATGTTGCGAAATACCTCCGTATTAGGTGCTTTTACCTTATTGGTGTAAGTCCTACGCTTATAAAGCGTGAACGATTGGCTTATTCACTCAATAAAATATTTATTTATTTATTTAAAAGACATCACATGCCATTACAGGACAATGCCCAATGCGACAGAGATACAATTTTATAAAACAAAAAAAAACTTAACTAAATTAAAATAACATACATAAATTAACAAAGAAATATAAGCTTTGAATAACTTCTTAACAAAAACAGATTAACTGTACTATCACCCTTGCGAATTCAGTTTAATATGTGTGAAGATGTATAAAACATATTGAAAACTTCAGTCTTTTTAGTAGCGTCGATTAAAATCAAATTCATTATGCATTAAAATTCCCCGTCAATTTGTTATTATCTGCTAACAGCGATTCCGCAGTCAATCGGAAGTGCTTATAAATTTCTCATTCAAATATTTTCTATTCCGGGGGGCTGTCCACCTTCGAGGGTGAGTGGTGCGCGAGCTGCAAGCAGCTCGCGGCTCATCCCAGGGCAAAAATCTTCAGTCATTTGAAAATGCATTCGAATTTCCTTTCCATTTGTAACATCTGCTAACAGCGATTCTACAGTCAGTCGAAACTGCTTATAAATTACTTAATCAAATGTTGTTAAATTTTTGAAACGTCTTATCGATAGCGGGCAGTGACTTTTCATAATAAACTGTTCAAGAGTTAACCTAACACGCTCGTCGCTTCGCTCCTCGCTACCTATGTATTTGAATATTTAGGCCGGCCGCTGCCGCGACTCGCTCGCTTCGCTCGCTTGGCTCGTGCGATAGGTAGTTCAAAAGTTAACCAAACACGCTCGTCGCTTCGCTCCTCGCTACCTATTTGAATATTTAGGCCGACCGCTGCCGTGACTCGCTCGCTTCGCTCGCATGGCTCGTGCGGTAGTTCAAAAGTTAACCTTACACGCTCGTCGCTTCGCTCCTCGCTACCTAAACTGCTTATAAATTACTTATTTAAATATTGGTAAAATTTTTGAAACGTCTTATCGATAGCGGGCAGTGACTTTTCATAATAAACTGTTCAAGAGTTAACCTAACACGCTCGTCGCTTCGCTCCTCGCTACCTATTTGAATATTTAGGCCGGCCGCTGCCGCAACTCGCTCGCTTCGCTCGCTTGGCTCGTGCGATAGGTAGTTCATAAGTTAACCTAACACGCTCGTCGCTTCGCTCCTCGCTACCTATTTGAATATTTAGGCCGGCCGCTGCCGCAACTCGCTCGCTTCGCTCGCTTGGCTCGTGCGATAGGTAGTTCATAAGTTAACCTAACACGCTCGTCGCTTCGCTCCTCGCTACCTATTTGAATATTTAGGCCGGCCGTTGACGCGACTCGCTCGCTTCGCTCGCTTGGCTCGTGCGGTAAGTAGTTCAAAAGTTAACCTAACACGCTCGTCGCTTCGCTCCTCGCTACCTATTTGAATATTTACGCTGGCCGCTGCCGTGACTCGCTCGCTTCGCTCGCTTGGCTCGTGCGGTAGTTCAAAAGTTAATAAATATTTTCTACTCCGGGAGGCTGTCAACCCTCGAAGTAGCGCGGTGCGCGGGCAGCAAGCAGCCCGCGGCGCCGTCTTTTGCCGTTGCTCTTCAATCACCCTTCCTACTATGGAAATTTCCATACAAAATTTTCGAAAAAAAAAAATTCGCTTTTTTACCAAAAATTTTTACATGTCTGGAAGCGGACCAGGTTTTGAAGCATTTTTTACTTCGACGACCCCAACCTACCTGCCACCGGTTCAGAGAGCCGTTGAATTTCGTGATGTATGGAAAATGGAAACCAGGGGTCGGAGAGAGATTCTGAGTATGCAGTTTTGTGAATATGGCCGATAAGAGCACAAAAGTCAATTTTTAGACCCATCGTAAAGTAACCGGCGCCACCATCTTGCTTTGAAAAATTGGCCATTTTTTGAAAAAAAATTACGTCCAATTTGAAATTTCTCGATTGCCCTGGTAGCACCCCATCTTCCTGATCATTTTTTAGTTCTACACCCCCCACCTATCTTGCGCCGTTTCGGAGAGCCGTCGAATTTCGCGTTGTATGAAACTCGGAAACCAGCTATGGAAACTCGATTATGAGTATGCCAACTTAATATGCGGCTCGATTAAAGCCCCTGTGCCAAGTTTCAGCGCAATCGGACCAGCGATGGCCGTTTTAGAATTTGTATGGCGGCGGCCATTTTTTCCGCCATTTTGAATTTTTTTCACTATCTGTGGTAATTGCTCGAGGTCTACTACAAGTTTAGTTTGAGCACCCCAGATGTAGCTGCTACCGTTTGCGCGGGCCGTTGACCGTCTTCGAGAGGTGAGGGAAAGTTTAAGATTTCGGATTTTTCTGGATATCCTGGGAGCTGGGCGAGTACGAATGCGTCACTGGTGTATTTCTCCATTGCACCACCTCGTCTAAATTTACGTTTTTATGTTTGCGCCAAAAATGGAAAAATTCCAAAATCGAGCGTCCCACTATGGCTCCCTGGTAGCGTCCCAGGGTGGTGATCATTTTTAGTTCCGACACCCCCCACCCAACTCGCACCGTTTCCGCGGGCCGTTGGATTTTACGTTGTATGGAAGTTGGAAACTGGGGCCCGGAGCCACTCGAACGGGGCACCGATCGATTTGCCGGCTCGCACAGAGCACGTGTGCCAAATTTGAGACGTAAGGATTCATAAACGGCGATTTTGGCAAAGTACGGCGGCCATCTTGTTTTCGCGAAAATCCCCATTTTTCCACCACCCCTGGTAATCGCCACCAGTTCTGAGCATTTTTTGTTCAGACACCCCCCCTCCAGGTGGCACCGTTTTTGCGCACCTCCAGGGGTCCACTCTCTTGTCCAGGGTGTTGGAGATGTCAATATTTTTCCGGTGGTCACTCGGCGCACCTCTACACGATCACGTCGAAATCCCCCCAACTTTCCGCGTAGTTTCCGAGAAACCCGATGTCAGTCAGTCAGTGGTAGTGTAGCTTTTTATATATTATAACTAGCTGGTGCGTTGTGCGCGGGCTGCAAGCAGCCCGCGAGCCCTTTTTGCCCCTGGATTGAAGCAATAGGGCAGTCATTTGAAAGTATATTCAAATTTTCTGTACATTTGTTACATCTGCTAACAGCGATTCTACAGTAAGTCGTTAATGCTTATAAATTCCCCATTCAAGTATTTTCCACTCCGGGAGGCTGTCCACCTTCGAGGGAGCGTAGTGCGCGGGCTGCAAGCAGCCCGCGAAGCATACCAGGGCAGAAATCTTTAGTCATTTGAAAATGCATTCGAATTTCCTATCCATTTGTTACATCTCCTAACAGCGATTCTACAGTCAGTCGGTAATGCTTATAAATTCCCCATTCAAATATTTTCTATTCCGGGGGGCTGTCCACCTTCGAGGGTGCGTGGTGCGCGAGCTGCAAGCAGCTCGCGGCTCATCCCAGGGCAGAAATCTTCAGTCATTTGAAAATGCATTCGAATTTCCTTTCCATTTGTAACATCTGCTAACAGCGATTCTACAGTCAGTCGAAACTGCTTATAAATAACTTATTCAAATATTGTTAAATTTTTGAAACGTCTTATCGATAGCGGGCAGTGACTTTTCATAATAAACTGTTCAAGAGTTAACCTAACACGCTCGTCGCTTCGCTCCTCGCTACCTATTTGAATATTTAGGCCGGCCGCTGCCGCGACTCGCTCGCTTCGCTCGCTTGGCTCGTGCGATAGGTAGTTCAAAAGTTAACCTAACACGCTCGTCGCTTCGCTCCTCGCTACCTATTTGAATATTTAGGCCGGCCGCTGTGTGGTAGTTCAAAAGTTAACCTTACACGCTCGTCGCTTCGCTCCTCGCTACCTAAACTGCTTATAAATTACTTATTCAAATATTGGTAAAATTTTTGAAACGTCTTATCGATAGCGGGCAGTGACTTTTCATAATAAACTGTTCAAGAGTTAACCTAACACGCTCGTCGCTTCGCTCCTCGCTACCTATTTGAATATTTAGGCCGGCCGCTGCCGCAACTCGCTCGCTTCGCTCGCTTGGCTCGTGCGGTAGGTAGTTCATAAGTTAACCTAACACGCTCGTCGCTTCGCTCCTCGCTACCTATTTGAATATTTAGGCCGGCCGTTGACGCGACTCGCTCGCTTCGCTCGCTTGGCTCGTGCGGTAAGTAGTTCAAAAGTTAACCTAACACGCTCGTCGCTTCGCTCCTCGCTACCTATTTGAATATTTACGCTGGCCGCTGCCGTGACTCGCTCGCTTCGCTCGCTTGGCTCGTGCGGTAGTTCAAAAGTTAATAAATATTTTCTACTCCGGGAGGCTGTCAACCCTCGAAGTTGCGCGGTGCGCGGGCAGCAAGCAGCCCGCGGTGCCGTCTTTTGCCGATGCTATTCAATTACCCTTCCTACTATGGAAATTTCCATACAAAATTTTCGAAAAAAAAAAATTCGCTTTTTAGCAAAAATTTTTATGTGCGTGGAAGCGGACCAAGTTTTTAAACATTTTTTACATTGGTGACCCCAACCTAAGTGCCACCAGTTCAGAGAGCCGTTGAATTTCGTGATGTATGGAAAATGGAAACCGGGGGTCGGAGAGAAATTCTGAGTATGCAGTTTTGTAAATCTGACCAATCAGAGCACAGAAGTCAATTTTCAGACCGATCGTAAAGTAACCGGCGCCACCATCTTGCTTTGAAAAATTGGCCATTTTTGAAAAAAAAATGGCGTCCAATTTGAAATTTCTCGATTGCCCTGGGAGCGCCCCATCTTCCTGATCAATTTTTAGTTCTACACCCCCCGGCTATCTAGTGCCGTTTCAGAGAGCCGTCGAATTTTGCGTTGTATGAAACTCGGAAACCAGCGATGGAAACTCGATTATGAGTATGCCATCTCAATGTGCGGCTCGACTAAAGCTCCTGTGCCAAGTTTCAGCGCGATCGGACCAGAGATGGCCATTTTAGAATTTGTATGGCGGCGGCCATTTTTTCCGCCATTTTGAATTTTTTTCACTATCTGTGGTAATTGCTCGAGGTCTACTACAAGTTTAGTTTGAGCACCCCAGATGTAGCTGCTACCGTTTGCGCGGGCCGTTGACCGTCTTCGAGAGGTGAGGGAAAGTTTAAGATTTCGGATTTTTCTGGATATCCTGGGAGCTGGGCGAGTACGAATGCGTCATTGGTGTATTTCTCCATTGCACCACCTCGTCTAAATTTACGTTTTTATGTTTGCGCCAAAAATGGAAAAATTCCAAAATCGAGCGTCCCACTATGGCTCCCTGGTAGCGTCCCAGGGTGGTGATCATTTTTAGTTCCGGGACCCCCAACCCAACTCGCTCCGTTTCCGCAGGCCGTTGGAGTTTACGTTGTATGGAAGTTGAAAACGGGGGCCCGGAGCCACTCGAACGGGGCACCGATCGATTCGCCGGCTCGAACAGAGCACGTGTGCCAAATTTGAGACGTAAGGATTCATAAACGGCGATTTTGGCAAAGTACGGCGGCCATCTTTTTTTCGCGAAAATCCCCATTTTTCCACCACCCCTGGTAATCGCCACCAGTTCTGAGCATTTTTTGTTCAGACACCCCCCCTCCAGGTATCACCGTTTTTGCGCACCTCCAGGGGTCCACTCTCTTGTCCAGGGTGTTGGAGATGTCAATATTTTTCCGGTGGTCACTCGGCGCACCTCTACACGATCACGTCGAAATCCCCCCAACTTTCCGCGTAGTTTCCGAGAAACCCGATGTCAGTCAGTCAGTGGTAGTGTAGCTTTATATATTATAACTAGCTGGTGCGTTGTGCGCGGGCTGCAAGCAGCCCGCGAGCCCCTTTTGCCCCTGGGTTAAAGCAATAGGGCAGTCATTAGAAAATGTGTTAGAATTCCCAGTCCATTTGTAATTTTCTGCTAACAGCGATCCCACAGTCAGTCGGTAATGCTTATAAATTCCCCATTCAAGTATTTTCCACTCCGGGAGGCTGTCCACCTTCAAGAGAGCGTAGTGCGCGGGCTGCAAGCAGCCCGCGAAGCATCCCAGGACAGAAATCTTCAGTCATTTGAAAATGCATTAAAATTCCCCGTCAATTTGCTATTATCTGCAAACAGCGATTCCACAGTCAATCGGAAGTGCTTATAAATTTCAAATTCAAATATTTTCTATTCCGGGGGCTCTCCACCTTCGAGGGTGCGTGGTGCGCGAGCTGCACGCAGCTCGCGGCTCATCCCAGGGCAGAAATCTTCAGTCATTTGAAAATGCATTCGAATTTCCTTTCCATTTGTAACATCTGCTAACAGCGATTCTACAGTCAGTCGAAACTGCTTATAAATTACTTATTCAAATATTGTTAAATTTTTGAAACGTCTTATCGATAGCGGGCAGTGACTTTTCATAATAAACTGTTCAAGAGTTAACCTAACACGCTCGTCGCTTCGCTCCTCGCTACCTATTTGAATATTTAGGCCGGCGCTGCCGCAACTCGCTCGCTTCGCTCGCTTGGCTCGTGCGGTATGTAGTTCATAAATTAACATAAAACGCTCGTCCCTTCGCTCCTCGCTACCTATTTGAATATTTAGGCCGGCCGTTGACGCGACTCGCTCGCTTCGCTCGCTTGGCTCGTGCGGTAAGAGTTCAAAAGTTAATCTTACACGCTCGTCGCTTCGCTCCTCGCTACCTATTTGAATATTTACGCTGGCCGCTGCCGTGACTCGCTCGCTTCGCTCGCTTGGCTCGTGCGGTAGTTCAAAAGTTAATAAATATTTTCTACTCCGGGAGGCTGTCAACCCTCGAAGTTGCGCGGTGCGCGGGCAGCAAGCAGCCCGCGGTGCCGTCTTTTGCCGATGCTATATTCAATTACCCTTCCTACTATGGAAATTTCCATACAAAATTTTCGAAAAAAAAAATTTCGCTTTTTAGCAAAAATTTTCATATAGCTGGAAGCCGACCAAGTTTTTAAACATTTTTTACCTTGGTGACCCCAACCTAAGTGCCACCAGTTCAGAGAGCCGTTGAATTTCGTGATGTATGGAAAATAGAAACCGGGGGTCGGAGAGAAATTCTGAGTATGCAGTTTTGTAAATCTGACCAATCAAAGCACAGAAGTCAATTTTCAGACCGATCGTGACGGAACCGGCGCCACCATCTTGCTTTGAAAAATTGGCCATTTTTTGAAAAAAAATTGCGTCCAATTTGAAATTTCTCGATTGCCCTGGTAGCACCCCATCTTCCTGATCATTTTTTTGTTCTACACCCCCCACCTATCTCGCGCCGTTTCAGAGAGCCGTCGAATTTTGCGTTGTATGAAACTCGGAAACCAGCTATGGAAACTCGATTATGAGTATGCCAACTTAATATGCGACTCGATTAAAGCCCCTGTGCCAAGTTTCAGCGCGATCGGACCAGCGATGGCCGTTTTAGAATTTGTATGGCGGCGGCCATTTTTTCCGCCATTTTGAATTTTTTTCACTATCTGTGGTAATTGCTCGAGGTCTACTACAATTTTAGTTTGAGCACCCCAGATGTAGCTGCTACCGTTTGCGCGGGCCGTTGACCGTCTTCGAGAGATGAGGGAAAGTTTAAGATTTCGGATTTTTCTGGATATCCTGGGAGCTGGGCGAGTACGAATGCATCATTGGTGTATTTCTCCATTGCACCACCTCGTCTAAATTTACGTTTTTATGTTTGCGCCAAAAATGGAAAAATTCCAAAATCGAGCGTCCCACTATGGCTCCCTAGTAGCGTCCCAGGGTGGTGATCATTTTTAGTTCCGGCACCCCCCACCCAACTCGCACCGTTTCCGCGGGCCGTTGGATTTTATGTTGTATGGAAGTTGGAAACTGGGGCCCGGAGCCACTCGAACGGGGCACCGATCGATTCGCCGGCTCGAACAGAGCACGTGTGCCAAATTTGAGACGTAAGGATTCATAAACGGCGATTTTGGCAAAGTACGGCGGCCATCTTGTTTTCGCGAAAATCCCAATTTTTCCACCACCCCTGGTAATCGCCACCAGTTCCGAGCATTTTTTGTTCAGACACCCCCCCTCCAGGTATCACCGTTTTTGCGCACCTCCAGGGGTCCTACTCTTCCCTCGTGTACGTATCGGTCACAGTGCATCCCAGGTATTTAAATTTGTCCACACCTTTATAGACAGTGTCTCCTACTAACAGGTCGATCCTAGGTATCCTGCTGTTTTTGTATCGGCGCATATGCATGTATTCGCTTTTGCCGTGGTTGATTCGCAAGCCTATTTTCTTTGCTTCCCTTTCCAGGGTGAGTGCGGAACACACTATCTCTTCCTTCCTACCTCCTAGTAAAGCAAGATCATCGGCATACCCTATCACCTTATGCTGTCCATTTAATTGCACTCCGCCATCGAGTGTGAGAATGTGTCGGATGATGTGTTCAAGTGCTAAGTTGAACAGCATGGGTGACAGCGCATCTCCTTGCTTAAGTCCTGTGAGCACCTCAAATGAGTCGGTAACCTCCGAGCCTACCTTTATCACAGCCCTGCTTTCTTTGGTGGCGACCTGTATCATCTTGATTAATTTTGTAGGGATTTTAAAATTATGTAAGATTGTAATAACTGAGCTGCGGTCCACGCTGTCATACGCTTTAGCGAAATCCACAAACAGCATATGGATATCCTGCGCATACTCCCACCTTTTCTCCATGAGTTGTTTGAGGAGGAAGAGTTGATCGACTGTACTTCGGTTGCGTCTGAATCCACACTGGTAGTCGCCTATTATGGCCTCAGCGTACGGCTCCAACCTCTTGAGCAACACGTAGGACAGGATCTTAAAGGCAGTGGGGAGTAGCGCTATTCCACGATAGTTTGTGCACTTCTTTCTAGAGCCTTTTTTGTGGATCGGGCATATAACTCCTACGTTCCACTCTTTTGGTATTTTTTCTTCGTTCCAGATGTTCTGTAGTAGGTCGAAATATTTTGATTGTATGACACTTCCACCGTATTTCCACAGCTCTCCAGGTAAGTTGTCAATTCCTGGTGCTTTATTGTTTTTCAGCCTCATGATAGCGGACCTCACTTCTTCGTACGTCAATGGCTGTGATTCTTCATCGCTTTGGAATTCGGTTTCGTTTATGTCTTGATGAGTCGACGGGCAGTTTAAAAGGTTTTGGAAATAGTCTCTCCACATGCTCTTAATAGTTGCCTGCTCTGTGACCAGATTACCGTCATCGTCTTCCAAGAGTTGCAAAGTAGGCTGGAAGCCTTTTTTGAAATTTCTTATTCTCTGGTAAAAGTGCCTACTTTCGTTTGCTGTGATTAGATTTTCTATGTCAGTTATTGAATCCTCCAAGTATTTTCTCTTTGCATTTCTTATTGTCCTTTTAGTTTCTGTACATATCTCATTGTATTTTTCTTCCCACTTATTGTCCTGTTCCGCTTGCAATTTCAGCTTTCTTCTCTCATTCAAGAGCTCTTCACACTTTGATGTCACCCATTTCCTTCTGTTTTTCCGTTTCTTTCTACCCAGAACCTTCAGACTTGTTTCCTTCACTGTTTCTTTTATGGTGTTCCATGCTTCTTCGATGTTGTCAGAAATCACTAACCCGTCAAATTTATTTTTCAGTTCTAATTGGAAGTCTTTATTTACATATTCATTTCTTATCTCTTCTACATTAATCCTGTCTTCACGTGCTACAGTTCTTGCTTTAGCGACTTTTATCTTAGCCCTGACTTTTATGCCCACCAAATAATGGTCACTGTCACAGTCTGCTCCTCTAAATGTTCTTATATCTTCTATGATATTCCTGTGTCTATTGTCAATTATGACGTGATCTATTTGGTTAACAGTTTTTCCATCCGGCGACTTCCACGTTCCTTTGTGTATATCCTTGTGGGGAAACTTAGTGCTTTGGACTACCATTGACTTTGATGACGCAAAACTGATAAGCCTAGTACCATTATCGTTAGACTTGTCATGTTTGCTATGTTTTCCTATGGTGGGCATGAATGCCTCTTCTCGTCCTATCTTTGCATTCAGGTCCCCGAGGAGAATTTTGGCGTCGTATCCGGGGATATCATCGTAAACCTGATCTAGTTGCTCGTAGAATTCGTCTTTTATATCGTCATGTGCCTGTTCCGTTGGGGCATACGCATTTAATAGAGTGATATTATAAAATTTAGTTTTTAGTCGCAGGATCGATATTCTATCTGATATTGGTTTAAACTGTATCACGTTGGGCAGAAAATGTTTGTCAACTAAAAAGCCTGTTCCATTGACATGTCTATCAAAATCAGAGCCACTGTAGAATAGTGTGTGACCGCTTTCTAGCTGGCATTCTCCATTTCCAGGCCACCTTACTTCTTGCAACGCGGCTATGCCGATTCTATATTGGTGCAGTTCTCTGGTGACCTGGTATATGGATCCCGGCCTATACAAACTCCTGATATTCCATGTAGCAAATCGTATTTCCTTTATTCGTAGCCGTGTGTCGTTGGTGTTGGGATCAGATCGTTTCTCTCTTCTTGTCGGTTTCGTAACATGATTATTTTTACGCGGGAGGGGTGTTAACCCTCCGCACAACCCCCGAAATGCTGGAGGACCACATCCTACTTTGGTCGGCGAGTCCATCGGACTTAGCCAGTAGCTAGCTAGGCTATACTACCGGCCGTTCCCCCATCCGCCACCCGGGGGACGCCCCCCTACGCTGTGAGGCCCAGCGCGGGGACCCACACCCGAATCAATACCTAAATATATTACTCAAGGAATAACTGTCATGATACCTAAAGACAAATCAGACCCAAAAAATCCCGCAAAGTACAGACCAATCACATGCCTACAAAATATTTACAAAATTATCACTTCATGTATAAGTCAAATAATGTATCAGCACCTAGAAAAATATTGCATAATAGCAGAAGAACAGAAAGGATGTCGTAAAAGGACTCAGGGATGTAAAGAACAACTTGTTATTGATTCAGTGGTTTCAAAGCAGGCATACAACAAGAAAAGAAATATATATACAATGTACATAGATTACCAAAAGGCATTTGACTCGGTACCCCACAGCTGGCTTATATATATACTCGAACACTACAAAATAGATCCTACACTTATAAATTTTTTACGAAGCATAATGAATAATTGGCAGACAGTTTTAAGACTCCACACACAAACTAAATCTATAGAAACAGCGCCCATAAGTATTCGTCGTGGTATATTTCAAGGGGATGCTCTTAGCCCTCTTTGGTTTTGTTTAGCATTAAATCCGCTTTCTAATTTATTAAACAAGGCTAATGTAGGTTTCCGTTTAAAATACAATAATAATCAATTCATACTTACACATTTAATGTACATGGATGACATAAAATTATACGCTTCAAATTTAGCTGAAATCAACAAATTAGCAGATATAACGCAAGTTTTCTCTTCCGACATACATATGAATTTCGGTATTGATAAATGTAAGATACAGAGTGTTAAACGAGGCAAATTAGAATCGAATTCATACACCTTACATAATGACGAAGTTATCCAGCCAGTAGACAACCAAATAGGATATAAATATCTAGGCTTCTACCAAAATCAAAATATTCTCCATAAACAGGTTAAAATCGAAATTGAAAAATGCTTTAGAGTTAGATTACATAAAATATTGAATACACATCTTAACGCTAAAAATATTGTCAAAGCTATTAACTCCTTTGCTATACCTATCTTAACTTACTCTTTCGGAACAATTAACTGGTCTCAAACACAATTAAAAAAGCTTCAACGAATTATAAATACTTTAAGCACTAAATACCGTAAACACCATCCAAGATCTGCAATAGAACGTCTGACGCTACCTAGAGCCGAAGGAGGACGGGGTATTATCGATATACAAAACCTACATAATAAAATTATTACTAATTTACGTTCATACTTTCACAATAAAACCTTAGATTCCGTAATGCACAAGGCTATCTCTCACACCGACAAAAAACTTACACCTCTAAACTTATCAGACAGAAGTACCCAAAAAAATGAAAAAATTAGAAAACCACAAGAGAAAATAGATGCATGGCTACAGAAATCTTTACATGGCAGACACCGACGCGATCTGATGAATACTGACATCGACAAGCTGGCATCGAACACATGGCTCAAACGCGGCGAGTTGTTTCCAGAGACAGAAGGTTTTATGATTGCCATACAAGACCAAATAATTGATACGAGAAACTATAGGAAGTTCATACGGAAAGACCCAAATTTAGTTACAGACCAATGTAGACAATGTCACAGCGCATCCGAAACAATCCAGCACATTACGGGGGCTTGCAGGTCGCTTGCTCAGACAGACTACAAGCATAGGCACGACCAAGTCGCGTCTATAATACATCAATATCTGGTCATCAAATATAATCTCATCACCGAAAAAGTATCTTACTATAAATACACCCCTAAAATAATTCTAGATTCCACAAACTACAAACTCTACTGGGATAGAACAATTATTACGGATAAAACAATTCAAAGCAATAGACCTGATATTACTCTCCTAGATAAACGAAACAAAATTGTATATTTAATAGATATCGCTATCCCTAATACACACAACCTAACATCCACATTCTCCAACAAAATTGCTAAGTATACGGATCTCTCCATTGAAATAAAAACTCAATGGCGAGTCAGTACAGTCAAAACGGTCCCAATAGTTATCTCCTCAACAGGAATCATACCAAAATCACTTCACTCAAGCCTCAAAACTTTAAGCATTCATAGTAACACACATATTCTTTTACAAAAGGCCGTTATTTTAAACACGTGCCGTATAGTTCGCAAATTTTTATCTTTGGATTAATAATTAAGTTTGTCTGTTTGTCACACCCATTAAATATAAGCTTGTATAGGCATCTTTGTTTGGCCAAAAGCCCGCAAAAATGCTAGAGTCCTCGATTTTGAGAGAACTTATAAAATATAAAAAAACATAAATAATAATAATAAACTCTTTATTGTACACCAAATAAAACAATACAAAAGAATAACAGCAAATAGGATTATTGTACAATAGGCGGTCTTATCACTAACAAGTGATTTCTACCAGACAACCTGTGATCAAGGAAATGCTGGAAGATTATAATTTTGGAGGTGTAAAACAAAGCAAGCGTAACTTAATTAAATAAGTACCTATAGATAAAATAATAAATAACATATAATATAAAACATATAGATAATATATAACAAACATACATACATATTATAATAAAACATACATACATAAAAAATATATATATATATATATATATATAGATATCTCCATGGGCACTATGTTGATCAAACGTGCCATATAGTTAGTAATTATTTGATCCGTTTTCACTTGTTGATCCGGTTGGTATTTGTGGATCCATTGCCACACCACCGTCCGTATGTGGATCCGAACGGAGCCACAAGTGTCACCATCAGTAATAATAATAATTACGTGCTTTTTATACAAATCCACCTTTTTTGCGTTTTAGCTCTTGTTGATCCGATTTAAATGAGCCAATCAGAGCCCACCGAGCTCAGCCATTGGTCGCCTGCGGCCTTAGCCATTTGAAGGTTTCAAGACATTTATTCCCGTTATAGAAACGTATGTTGCCGTTCGCCTTCCATAATTTGTTCGGATCTTCGGGAGGGCAAGATAGCTAGCTCGTCTATTAGGATAGTGGCGATTTGATGTTGAGATTATAATATTTGTATTTATGTTTTTATGTAGCGCTTTGCGGATGAACATACACGTATTATAAAAGTATAATTGTTTTAAATTCATTATTTTAGTGTCGTCGTAGATTTTTTTTAGTTAAAAGAGGATACTAAAAGATAGTTTTAATGATTTTATTTTGTAAAATTTGGAGTGGCGCTAATTTATTTTTGTAAGCACTCCCCCATACTTCTATTAAATACATTAGGTGCGGCTTTACTAACGTGTTGTAGATGGTGTGGCGTAATTTATGAGGAATGCAAGAAGTAATATTACGCAGAGATCTAAGAAGTGCTGATAATTTATTTTTTAGGTGGTCGATGTGATGATTCCATTTTAGAGAGCTGTCGATTCGCAAACCTAGTAGATCGGGAGTCATTGACACAAAATTTCGAGTCATTTGTAACAGGATGGCGGTTCTACAGGGGTCTTAGTACGCAATGACAGAAAGAAAAATGATGGTGTGAACGCTGGTACCGGCGGCTTAGTCGCGTGGGCGTTAGTCAAACTCGTCGGAAAAATAGCGAAAGTCAAACGATTTGTAACACAAAAATTTTTGAATTTACCGATAGCCCATAAAAAAGATGTAGACGGTAGTGTCATGCCATACTTTTCCGGTGTGACATAAAGCCCGCCATACCGACGCGAATGCGTTGATTAAAAAAAAAACAATTCAACCATTGTATTGTGCAATTCAAATCGTATACTTTTATTTTCTTAATCATTTACTTTGTATCCTTTATCATTAGTCACTAAAATTTATTTTGTTAACTTGCCAAATATAATGTAACATGGAATTTGCAAGGGAAGGCACTGCCTTCTGAGATATAGGTATTACCTAGTTCAGAAGGCAGAGCAATATTGTAATGTTATATTTGAAGTTACTAATAAATTTTATTTTATTTATTATTTTATTGGTACCAGGCTAACTTTTGCACAGGTAACCATCGTCGTGCAGCCATTTACGAAAATCGCCATGCTTCGCCATACTTTTCAGACGATTCTAAATGGTCGCCATACCGCCGAAATGATTTTGTTTAATTGAATGAAATGTTGAAATGAATGTTTAATTGAATGAATTTTGTTTACTATTTGTTCATTTGAGCATACATATTTTTCAAATAATGTACTAATACGGCTCAACTCCGACCGAATATCCTTCATATCATCATTACATCTGCAATCTTGTTCTAGCGGTTGTTTCCGTTTTCTGTAAGTAATTTAAGTATCAGTTGGCGTAGAACTCGTAGAAAACGAACTTAGCTTCGATAGATCGGGATGCGATCCACCGGCAGTACCCACTGCACCACTGCTAGTTAAACGTGTTGGCGATCTGCGTACACTCATATTTACTCCGCAATGTAGAATTTGTGCAAGAATATGAGTCGTCATTTGTTTTTGACCTAAATCTAACATTTTAATTATTTTATCAGATTGATATCAGAATCAGGGCAAAGGCGAACGCTACACGTCAATAAATATTATGATAATTATCTTGATATTTACTGATGTATCTTGGGAGGGATCACAGCACACCCTACACCATCAATACGTATCGCGTCAGTACTGAAACGTTCTTTGTATGAGTCAGACGTGATGACGGCAAGATAAATATTGCGATGTAGGTCCTGGGATCAGATCACAAGGAGTTCCAGAAATCCAGCGATATACAGGGTTAGTTCTCAGTGACCGGCCAAATTTTCAGAAATGGTTCAGAATCGATAACATTTTGGAACTAATGAAAAAAAAAAACGTTTTTTTTTTAATTAGATTTCATTCCTGTCCACCACTAAAAAGCGAACGTGTGGACATTACAAAAGCAACAATTCAGTTTAACAACCTAGATAGGTAGAAGTTAGCACACACATAAATTTGGCAATGCGCGCACGCACACAAATGCATTGATTCTGGGGGAGTTTACGATTTAGGAAATTTTTAAGACATTTTCAAATGAATGCTATTATTTTTATTTAATTTTATTCGACAATAATGTTTCAAATGCACCTTTGGTTTAATATCTAGATCTTAATTTTAAGTTTTGGCTGGTCATTGAAAACTAACCCTGTATTGTGATCCGTCAATACACTACCCTACACGTCAATAAATATCGTAATCCGATAGTAAATATTGACGGATCACAATATGGATCTTACGTGTAGCGTTCGCCAAAGAGTTGCCCTGATTCAAGAGGTAGGTTGTTATTTGTAGGCTGCATACTACTTGAGAATTATCACCGTCACTGTATGACGAAAGGTTCGTCCAAATCTATCTTTTTAGGGTTCCGTATTTTTAGTTTCACAACGTTTTCTATAAGTTTCAATTGAATTACGGTCGACTTCTTCAACTTCCATAAAACTCAGGAGATTTTTTGGTAGCCCTAATTTCATATCCCCATGTCAATGTCATGCAAGTGCATATAAATGGAACAGATCAACATACGACTTATGATTTGGTATATAAAACGGAGTCAAGAAGTATTTGAGCATTTCAAAATTTGAACCGTTACGAAGTCGAGTTCGTCTAGTCTAGGCGGATTTAGCAATGTATGGGACATTACCTATCTATAATATGTTTGTGTACGGAGCCAACAAATACTGTAGTGTTTACGAAAAATTAATTAACGTTACATAATATACAGTTTCGTTTTGTCGGATCAAATAAAGCTGTAATTTTGATAATATAAATGGATCTGATCAACATACGACTTTGGATTTGGTATATAAAACGGAGCCAACAAGTGTTTATGGGTTTCTGAATTTCGGCCGTTACGGAGTCGATTCAGTTCAAGATCTTAGCAATAAAAATGTTGAGTATATCAATTTGTCCATGAATACGTTTGGCAACATCGCCCAAAACTTTGCGCCGTTGCCACTCCGGGCAAGATCTTTGCAACCGGAGTCGAGTAATATGGGGGAAAAGGTGGAGTCGGCAATTAACGGCAGTCAGGCTGGATCAACTTAGTGCCCAAGTTGGTATTTATATATATACCAACTGTATATTAAGTAACGTAGATTAATTTTTCGTAAACACTACAGTATTTGTTGGCTCCATACACAAACATATTATAGTTAGGTAGTGTTCCATACATTGCTAACTCCACCTAGACTAGACGAACTCGACTCCGTAACGCGTATGTTGATCTGTTCCATTTATATGCACTTGCATGACATTGACATGGAGATATGAAATTAGGGCTAGCAAAAATCTCCTGAGTTTTATGGAAGTTGAAGAAGTCGACCGTAATTCAATTGAAACTTATAGAAAACGTTGTGAAACTAAAAATACGGAACCCTAAAAAGATAGATAATTGGACGAACCTTTCGTCATACAGTGACGGCGATAATTCTCAAGTAGTATGCATCCTACAAATAACAACCTACCTCTTGAATCATCAGTAAATATCAAGATAATTATCATAATATTTATTGACGTGTAGCGTTCGCCTTTGCCCTGATTCTGATATCAATCTGATAAAATAATTAAAATGTTAGATTTAGGTCAAACAAATAACGACTCATATTCCTGCACAAATTATGCATTG
The DNA here is from genome assembly GCF_905220415.1 of Colias croceus. NCBI lineage: Eukaryota > Metazoa > Arthropoda > Insecta > Lepidoptera > Pieridae > Colias > Colias croceus. The sequence continues at coordinate 1,446,788 of NC_059567.1, forward strand.
CGGAGTAAATATGAGTTTACGCAGATCGCCAACATGCAGTGGGTACTGCCAGTGGATCGCATCCCGATCTATCGCCAAAATACGAATCAAATCAATGAAATTAATTAGTCATCAGCATGTATGATAATTACTGAACAAAACATATTGAAGAGTACTATTTCTCAATTAGAATCCCAGATAAACCAGGGTAAGAGTAAAATAAAATCACTGGAATTAAATCTTCAATCAATAAATCAGTCAGCCAACCCATCGGGTTTTACGTCTAAAAATCAACTTCATATAAATTAAAACTTAATCAAGGAACTACGGGACAGAAAGAGCCGCGAAAAAAATGTAATTTTTGCTGGTTTCCCAGAATCGACATCTTATAACTCAGAGGAGAGGAAATCTAAAGACAACTACGAAATTTTAAAAATTACCTCACTAATAAGTTCAGACCTACCGAAGCTAGTAAAAATATATAATTATAAATAACCTTAATTCAAACTGTAGTACAGGTTTTGATGGTAATACTACAAAAGCAATTAAATGCATCAAAGAAAAATTAAATCATAGCTTAAGCGACTGTGTTAACCAAGCCATAAGTCAAAGACGTTTTCCGGACTCATTAGAAATAGCGAAGGTAACTCCTATCTATAAGAGTGGCTCAAAATTTGAACCTGGTAACTATAGGCCAATTTCGGTTTTGACAGTATTGTCAAAAATATTGGAGAAGATTTTACACACGAGATTAGAAAAATATTTAGACTCATTTAATTTTATTTCAGTGCGTCAATACGGATTTAAGCCAAAAAATAACACTCTGTCAGCGACTATAGACCTAACTATTAAAATAAAACAGAACATTGACGCAAACAATATAGTTTTGGGAGTGTTTATTGACCTACAAAAGGCCTTCGATACCGTTTCTCACGAACTTTTAATGAAGAAATTAACATCCATTAACATTAATGGTAAAGCAGAAATCATATTTAAAAAATCGATCACAAATAGTTAAAATAGATAACCACGATAGCATTCCCTTACCAATTACATATGGCATACCACAAGGTTCGATTCTAGGCCCATTGCTTTTTTTTAATTTATATTAATAATTTACAAGATTTAAAGCTAAAGGTCACCTAACACTTTATACGGATGACACTTGTCTGTTTTATTTTGGTCCCTCTATACATGACATGATAGCGTAAGCACAAAATGAATTAAATAAATGGTTTCAATGCAATCTACTAAAAATAAATATATCTAAATTCAAAGCTCATAACAAAATTATTCCACCACACGCTCCACTTAAAATTAACGGTGTTGTATAAGAACATAAAACCCACGAGAAATAACCTAGATTTGCGAATCGGCAGCTCTCTGAAAAATAAATTATCAGCACTTCTTAGATCTCTGCGTAATATTACTTCTTGCCTTCCTCATAAATTACGCCACACCATCTACATTGTTAGTAAAGCCGCACCTAATGTATTTAATAGAAGTATGGGGGAGTGCTTACAAAAATAAATTAGCGCCACTCCAAATTTTACAAAATAAAATCATTAAAACTATCTTTAACTATCCTTTTTTAACTTCTACAAATAAAATCTACGACGACACTAAAATAATGAATTTAAAACAATTATACTTTTATAATACGTGTATGTTCATCCGCAAAGCGCTACATAAAAACATAAATACAAATATTATAATCTCAACATCAAATCGTCACTATCCTAATAGACGAGCTAGCTATCTTGCCCTCCCAAAGATCCGAACAAATTATGGAAGGCGAACGGCAACATACGTTTTTATAACGGGAATAAATGTCTTTAAACCTTCAAGTGGCTAAGGCCGCAAGCGACCAATGGCTGAGCTCGGTGGGCTCTGATTGGCTCATTTGAATCGGATCAACAAGAGCTATAACGCAAAAAAGGTGGATTTGTATAAAAAGCACGTAATTATTATTATTACTGATAGTGACACTTGTGGCTCCGTTCGGATCCACATACGGACGGTGATGTGGCAATGGATCCACAAATACCAACCGGATCAACAAGTGAAAACGGATCAAATAATTACTAACTATATGGCACGTTTGATCAACATAGTGCCCATGGAGATATCTATATATATATATATATATTTTTATGTATGTATGTTTTATTATAATATGTATGTATTGTTTGTCGATTCAGTTGGTATTTATATATATATATATATATAAATACCAACTGAATCGACTCCGTAACGGCCAAAATTCAGAAACCCATAAACACTTGTTGGCTCCGTTTTATATACCAAATCCAAAGTCGTATGTTGATCAGATCCTTTTATATTATCAAAATTACAGCTTTATTTGATCGGACAGAACGAAACTGTATATTAAGTAACGTAGATTAATTTTTCGTAAACACTACAGTATTTGTTGGCTCCGTACACAAACATATTATAGTTAGGTAATGTTCCATACATTGCTAAATCCGCCTAGACTAGACGAACTCGACTCAGTAACGGTTCAAATTTTGAAATGCTCAAACACTTCTTGACTGCGTTTTATATACCAAATCATAAGTCGTATGTTGATCTGTTCCATTTATATGCACTTGCATGATATTGACATGGGGATATGAAATTAGGGCTAGCAAAAAATCTCCTGAGTTTTATGCAAGTTGAAGAAGTTGACCGTAATTCAATTGAAACTTAAAGAAAATGTTGTGAAACTAAAAATACGGAACCCTAAAAAGATAGATATTTACGAACCTTTCGTCATACAGTGACGGTGATAATTCCCAAGTAGTATGCATCCTACAAATAACAACCTACCTCTTGAATCATCAGTAAATATCAAGATAATTATCATAATATTTATTGACATGTAGCGTTCGCCTTTGCCCTGATTCTGATATCAATCTGATAAAATAATTAAAATGTTAGATTTAGGTCAAACAAATGACGACTTATATTCCTGCACAAATTATCCATTGCGGAGTAAATATGAGTGTACGCAGATCGCCAACACGTTTAACCAGCAGTGGTGCAGTGGGTACTACCGGTGGATCGCATCCCGATCTATCGAAGCTAAGTTCGTTTTCTACGAGTTCTACGCCAACTGATACTCAAATTACTTACAGAAAACGGAAACAACCGCTAGAACAAGATTGCAGATTTAGTGATGATATGAAGGATATTCGGTCGGAGTTGAGCCGTATTAGTACATTACTTGAAAAATATGTATGCTCAAATGAACAAAATAGTAAACAAAATTCATGAAAACATTTCTGAGGTAAAAACACAAATTACCGAAATTAAATCGTCCAACGAACAATCTTTGAATTTAATTCGCCAAAATACGAATCAAATCAATGAAATTAAGTCATGAGCATGTATGATAATTACTGAACAAAACATATTGAAGAGTACTATTTCTCAATTAGAATCGCAGATCAACCAGGGTGAGAGTAAAATAAAATCACTGGAATTAAATCTTCAATCAATAAATCAGTCAGCCAATCCATCGGGTTTTACGTCTAAAAATCAACTTCATATAAATGAACACTTAATCAAGGAACTACGGGACAGAAAGAGCCGCAAAAAAAAATGTAATTTTTGCTGGTTTCCCAGAATCGACATCTTATAACTCAGAGGAGAGGAAATCTAAATACAACTACGAAATTTTAAAAATTATCTCACTAATAAGTTCAGACCTACCGAAGCCAGTAAAAATATATAATTATAAATAAGCTTAAAAACTTACTTCAAACTGTAGTACAGGTCTTGATGGTATTACTACAAAAGCAATTAAATGCATCAAAGAAAAATTAAATCATACCTTAAGCGACTGTTTTAACCAAGCCATAATTCAAAGACGTTTTCCGGACTCGTTAAAAATAGCGAAGGTAACTCCTATCTATAAGAGTGGCTCAAAATTTAAACTATAGGCCAATTTCGGTTTTCAAACTCAAACTCAAACTCAAACATTTATTTATTCAATTAGACTACTTTTAGAAGCACTTTTGAAACGTCATTACATATTTTAACATTTACCACCGATTCGGAAAGCAGTATCTACGGAGAAGAATCGGCAAGAAACTCCATAGTTGCTCTTTTTAATCATGTCAGTTTTACAATTTAATTTTACAAAATACATTATATGTGTTATATGTACATTATAATCATAATATACCAAAGAACTGTCCTGTGGTTTTTACGCGACAACCCTCCATGGGTTTTTATCGTCCATATATTCCTTAATACTGTAATAGGCTCTCTGAATTAGTACATTTTTTATATAAGTTTTAAATTTAGAACTACTGAACTCTTTAATATTATGAGGAATTCTGTTGTAAAAGCGTATACCTTGACCCATAAATGAATTTTTAACTTTAGCTAGCCGGAAAAATGGAATTTCAATTTTATTTCTGTTTCTTGTGTCATAACAATGTCTATCTCCTACTTTTGTGTGTAAATAAGCTTTATTGTGTACATATAAAATATTATTAAATATATACTGCGACGGTACAGTAAGGATACCAGTATTCTTAACACGTTCACTGCGGCACAGAAATATCTGTACTTTCCATTACTGCGTTACGGGACGTTTTAAACCTTGTCCTATACCAGAGATTGTGGCGGCACGAGGCATATTAAACCCCACCGCCCGTAGGAGACCAAAATCGTTTTTTTGGCGCCAAATAAGACAAAGTGTGCGGCTTTTGTCGTGATTATTATTAACAATGAGTTCATTAACCTAAATCTACCGTCGCCCGTGGTTAGATTAGTTAGTTTAGATTCTAGGGGTAAAATAAAATGTGGGGTCTGATGTACCCCATACCGCACTGAACAATAGCAGTTTTTCATATAATTTAGTGATGGGAAAAGAAATATCGATTTTATTTAATTGTATTTATTTATCAAACTTATGGATGTTTTTCATTAAAACAGGCCAAACAACAATATTGTTTGCAACCAGTGCATTCTGTGAGAATTTTCTTTACCTTTTTCGGCCTCACGACTTGTTAAGAAGGTGCGGAGTTTTTCGTAACATTCTACACATCTACTCTTCTTTGATCCCTTTGAGAGATGATGTGCCTTGTTTGTTGGCTTGTTGACTTGGGCAAGAGTTAAATTTTGATGAGCCATACACCGATTGCCGGGTGTTTTGGATTTGCCGCTAGTTGATTCAATGAACAAACACACTAATAGTAATCATGATTATCAACCTATTTGAAGAAAGTTACTCAACATGTCACATTCACGTTTCTATTAACGATATTTATTATAACGAGTAGTTAGGATGTTTGAAAATTACCTGTATCCACATTCAAGTCCTTCTTTGTAAAAGCTTCAATAACTTGTTCCACAAATAGTCTCGAATGAGTTGCACAACACTAACCGCGTGAAGCTAGCTTAGGGTGCGGTACGAGGTGCGTGGTGGTACGAGGTGTTCGCAACCTCGTTCCGCACTGTGTTAGAATTTTTATTTGTTCAGTGCGTCAAGAGGTCTAAGAAACCCGGTATTAAGGTCGGTATACCATTGAACTAGGAATCAATAGCACATGTCAGATATATAGATATCACTTTCCTACACTGAACCAGATGGAAGTTATGCCTCCCGCACGACAGAGAAGTTTAAGTTTTTTCCTACCGCTATAACGACGAGACACGGACAGGGTGTTTCAAGCCCTGTTTCGCAGTTAACGTGTTAAAGAGATCTCTTAGTGAGTCTCGAGCACGCAAATTATATATAGAGCGCATGGCTCTTTTCTGTAGTATAAATATAGTTTCTATATCTGCACCCCTGCCCCATAGTAGAATTCCATAGGACATAATGCTATGAAAGTAGCTAAAGTAAACCAATCTAGCCGTCTCTTCATCGGTGAGATGCCTTATTCTTCTCACTGCATATGCAGCTGAGCTGAGCTTAGCAGCGGTGGTGGTAATATGGGCCCCCCATTGTAGCTTCTCATCTAGTGTCAAACCAAGAAAAACAGTAGATTCCACAGGGTATAATACCTCCCCGTTTAAAATAATATTCCTTTTCACCTTTTTTACATTTGGGAGGATAAATTCTACACAATTTGTTTTTTTTGCATTTAGTAGTAAATTATTAGCATTAAACCAATCGGATATGCGTGAAAGAGCAGAGTTTACTTCGTCAACATTTGTGTCATGTCTATCCACATTAAATATTAATGAGGTGTCATCTGCAAACAGTACTATTTCACACATATCCTGCAAATAATAAGGTAGGTCATTAATATACACTAAGAACAAAAACGGTCCTAAGATAGATCCCTGCGGAACACCTATGTTAATCGGCGCACCGCAAGATTTCTCTCCATTAACGACAACGGTTTGTACCCTGTTCTGAAGATATGAAGCTATAAGATCCTGAGCTAAACCTTTGATACCATAAAAATTTAGTTTCCGTAATAGAGTGGAATGTTCTACACAGTCGAAAGCCTTAGAAAGGTCGCAGAATATCCCCAAAGCATTCTTTGAATTTTCCCATGCTTTGTATATATGGGACAAAAGAGCTACTCCGGCATCAGTGGTAGAGCGCCCCTTTGTGAAACCATACTGTTTGGCGTGCAGTAAACCATTTGATGCAAAATGACTACTTAATTGGTTTAAGATTAATTTCTCGAAGACTTTGCTCAAAGTTGGTAATATGGAAATTGGCCTATAGTTATTACAGTCTTCTTGGTCACCACTTTTAAATAAAGGAATAACTTTGCTAAACTTTAGTAAATCAGGGAATATACCACAGTCGCAACACTGATTAAATATAAACGCTAGATGTTTGGCAATATTTTCTATGATATTATTTACTAAATTAACAGACATACCCCAGAGATCACATGTTTTTTTTAAATTTAATGTTTTAAACGTTTTAACAATTTCATCAGCAGTCACGTGGCGCAATTCAAATAATTTGTTACACTCAGCAACGTGGTCCCTCAAAAAGGACTCTGCAAGCGCTGAGGACGAATTTAATTTCTTAGTAATACTAGCAGGGACACTACTAAAGAAATCTTCAAAAGCAAGCGCAACATCAGCACTTTTGTCAATGACCCTACCAGCATTGACAAGTTTTATGGTACTATCATTTGATTGGCTTTTGCCCATTTCACCATTAATAATTGTCCATACCGTTTTAACTTTATTGTCAGAGTTGCGTATTTTATCTCTGACATACAAACTCTTGGCAGTGGAACAAACTTTTTTAAACGTTTTTGAATAATTTCTAACGTATCTAAGAAATGATAAGTCTTTGTTATATTGTTTCATACCATATAACTCGTAAAGAACGTTCCTGCATCTGAATATACTAGGAGTTGCCCATTGACTGAATGGTAAATCCTTGGTAATAGTTAAAGATTTAACTTTAAATATTTTTTCATATTCACTATGAATTAATTTAAAAAGATTTGTAAACATTTCACAAGGATTTTTATGAAAGGATTGATCATTCAGGTCAGGCAGTTTATTATCAATATTATTTCTAAATGTATGAATGCCTTTTTTAGTTATAGGCCTAACGTTAATTCTTTTGAATGTAGGTATGTAATCCCACTCAAAAACTACTTTCTGGCCACAGTGATCCGAAGTTAGTGTGTTGAGAATATTTTTTTCTAAACAGTTGCAATCACAATATATATTGTCAATACAAGTTGCAGAAGTAGGTGTTATTCGTGTGGGTTGATCAAAAAGTTTATACAGATTAAATGAATGAAACAAATTAACTATTCGTGTAGCCGTTTGTGTGTGTGAAAGTAAATCAATATTAAAATCACCACATACTATTACTTATACCTTCTTTTTACTTCTGCCTAAACGCTTTAATATTTCTTCCATGACTGTCTCAAACATATTATAGTCACTGGAAGGAGGTCTGTATACGCAAACAATAATGTAACGCTCAAGCTCAACACAGGACAGTTCAATGGTGCGTTCTACAGAAAGGCTAACAATGTCAGTTCGTTCCTTGCATTTTAAACTATTGTGTACAAAAATAAGAGAACCTCCATGAATAGCGTTTGTCCTAAAGTATATACTTTTTAATTTATAATTATCAATATTTATTAACAACTGACATTGTTTAAGCCAATGTTCTGTTACACAAAATATTTTAATACTATTATGATTTAAAAATAATTCTATTTCTAATAGTTTGCTAGCCAAGCCTTGAATGTTTTGATGTACAATAGAAAAAGACTGCTTAGCTGTTGTCTTATAAACTAGTTTAAATCTAGCTTAGGGCTAGTTTGTCTGTCAACACTTAACCTAGGTTGATGTATATAATTACTACTACATAAAATTATAGTAGATCGATGGTCTGATACCGAACATGTACCAGACTGGTTAATATTATATGCTATTAACATAGCAAGTTCTCGCTTATATCTATATGGCAGATACACTGTATTCTTTGTCAAACAAAAAGATTTTGTACAAGAATTAAGGTCAAAATATATAAATGCATCACTATGATGATTTGTTAAATTATATAATTTTAAGTTAATATTATAGATAAATTTATTTTGATTTTGTGTCAAACTAGGCAAATATGGTAATGTACACAACATAAATTTGCATTTTGTCTGCGTTTTGCCAGTATTGTCAAAAATATTGGAGAAGATTTTACACACGAGATTAGAAAAATATTTAGACTCATTTAATTTTATTTCAGTGCGTCAATACGGATTTAAGCCAAAAAGTAACACTCTGTCAGCGACTATAACTATTAAAATAAAACAGAACATTGACGCAAACAATATAGTATTGGCAGTGTTTATTGACCTACAAAAGGCCTTCGATACCGTTTCTCACGAACTTTTAATGAAGAAATTAACATTCATTAACATTAATGGTAAAGCACTAGATATGCTGAAATCATATTTAAAAAATCGATCACAAATAGTTAAAATAGATAACCACGATAGCATTCCCTTACCAATTACATGTGGCATACCACAAGGTACGATTCTAGGCCCATTGCTTTTTTTAATTTATATTAATAATTTACAAGATTTAAAGCTAAATGGTCACCTTACACTTTATGCGGATGACACTTGTCTGTTTCATTTTGTTCCCTCTACGATGACGACACTAAAATAATGAATTTAAAACAATTATACTTTTATAATACGTGTATGTTCATCCGCAAAGCGCTAGGTACATAAAAACATAAATACAAATATTATAATCTCAACATCAAATCGCCACTATCCTAATAGACGAGCTAGCTATCTTGCCCTCCCGAAGATCCGAACAAATTATGGAAGGCGAACGGCAACATACGTTTCTAAAACGGGAATAAATGTCTTTAAACCTTCAAATGGCTAAGGCCGCAAGCGACCAATGGCTGAGCTCGGTGGGCTCTGATTGGCTCATTTGAATCGGATCAACAAGAGCTAAAACGCAAAAAAGGTGGATTTGTATAAAAAGCACGTAATTATTATTATTACTGATGGTGACACTTGTGGCTCCGTTCGGATCCACATACGGACGGTGGTGTGGCAATGGATCAACAAATACCAACCGGATGAACAAGTGAAAACGGATCAAATAATTACTAACTATATGGCACGTTTGATCAACATAGTGCCCATGGAGATATCTATATATATTTAGTATATATATATTAAGTATGTGCGAGTTAGAAATATAAATACAAATGACGTTACAGCGAAAGATAATAATTTTTAACCAATCTATCAAAGGAAGATATTGTTTGGGCGTGTTTTATTGTATTAGGTAAAGCATTCCAAAGATTTATAGCACGTACTGTGAAAGAGGAATGATAGAAATCTGAATGATGCGATGGAATCAAAAGAGAGAGATTATATGCAGATCTCAACACAAGGCTATTGGAACAAAGAAATTTAAATCTCTCCTTTAGATAGATTGGTGTTCTAACATCAAATAGAATGCAGTAAAGCAGATGAAGAATGCGTGCATTCCGGCGAAGGCGTATAGGTAACCATTTCAGTTTGGTACGGAAAGAGGATACATGATCATATTTACGCAAACCGAATATGAACCTTATGCAGAGGTTTTGAACACGTTCAAGAGCATCTAATTGATATTCATTAAGGTCAGGATAGGCGCTGTCACAGTAATCAAGTATAGGGTGAAGCAATGATTGTACTAGCTCAACCTTAGTGGGAATTGGTAGGACATTACGTAAACGTCTAAGTGAAGCGGAAGAGCTAAAAACTTTTTTTCGCAATTCCTGTAGCTGTTGTGACCAGGAAAGTGTTTGGTCCAGATATATGCCAAGGTTTTTAACAGTGGAACTGTATGGAATAACGATCCCATCAACAGTAATCTTAGGAATACCAACCCAGTCAATTTTGTTAATGAAGTGACGACTTCCTATTATAATGGTTTGAGTTTTAACCGGGTTGATATTCAAACCATGTGTTTTGCTCCATTGGATTATTGAAGACAGGTCTTTATTGGTTTCACGTATAGCATTAGGTAGGCTCTCAAGAGAAGAGTGCGTGTAAATTTGTAGATCATCAGCATATAAGTGATAGAGAGAGGAAAAGTTGTTTGAAATAGAATTAATAAATAAGGAAAATAAAAGGGGAGACAGTACGCCACCTTGAGGAACACCAGCAACGATATCACACCAGGATGAATAGGAATCGTTGTTATAGATACGTTGACGGCGTCCTCGTAGGTAACTATACATCCAATTACTTGCAGATTTTGATATATTTAGAGAGGATAATAAAGCTAACATTATGTCATGATCTATAGAATTAAATGCGTTGCTAAAGTCAATCAAAGTGAGTAGAGTAAGTTGCCTATTCTCCATTGCCATACGGATATCGTCAGTGATTTTAACTAAAGCAGTGGCCGTACTATGACCGGGACGGAAACCGGATTGGAAAGGATCAAACAGCTTGTTGGAATTTAAAAACATAGTTAACTGTTCATTAACAAGGCGTTCGAGGACTTTGGATAAGAAGGGAAGAATGGATATGGGACGGAAATCACCAAAAGTAGATGGGTTATTTTTTTTGGGAAGGGGGATAATATGAGCGTCTTTCCAAGGAGTTGGAAATTGAGAGGATGTAATGGAGAAATTAAGGATATGAGTTAGAATGGGAATGATGGTATCAAGGATAGGAATGATCATATTACGGCCAATATTGTCACTGCCAACGGCTTTAGAAGAAATGGATAATATAGCTTTCTTAACCCCACACACAGTGAATTGACTGAAACAAAAGGGAGAAAAATTTGGAATTGGAGCTTTAGAAATGGTATCAATAGTACATTTCTTAACATGCGGATCAATTACAGGAGATGAGCAAAAAAAACTATTAAGGGAGTCAATATTGACATTGGATGGAATTGAAGAGAGAGCAGCTTTACCAATCCCAAGAGACTTTAAAAACTTCCAAACTTTACTTGGATCGCCACCCTCAATTGACTCGTGAATGTGTCGACGTTGCGCGTCTCTGCACATGGTGCTACAGCGATTACGAATTTTCTTATACCTTTCGCGAGTCGCCAGAGTATTATTGGCCTTTAATACGGCCTTTGCGCGATTCTTTTTATTAATTAAAGATTTTAACTCTGACGTCAGCCAAGGTGCGGGTAGATGTTTCAGCTTAATAGGTCTGAGTGGCGCATGCTTGTCATACAGTTGCAGAAGGTAGGTGTTGAATAAATTAATTTTTACGTCTATATCGTTAGCCTTCACAATAAGCGACCAGTCCAGGTCCTTAGCATCATCAACAAGACGGTCCGTATCCATTCCACCAAAGCTGCGCTGAACAATTACTCTTGGTTTACGTTTAGGAGGGCGAATTTTGTACGAGACAAAGACAAGATCGTGATAAGAAAAACCTTCAGCTGCACATTGTCCAAATTTGGCAACATAATCAGGGGAGGACACAATAATTAAATCCAACAGGGAAGGGGAGCAGTTTGGAAAATGATGAGTAGCATTCAATGGAAGGATGTGCATGTTGCAAGAATCAACCGCGGATAAAAGTTTCTTGGACCTGTAATCGTTTTTCAATAGGCAGGTGTTTAGATCCCCCATGAGGATAACGTGATCAAAAGAAGGTATAAATTTGTCCAGCAGCTCATCAAAATAAGAAAAATAATCAGTTGAGAGGTTAGGGCTATATAGTGCACCCAGTAGTAATTTTTGATGGCAAAGTGTTACTTCGAGAAAAATATATTCAAGTGTATCAATAGGTGTGGGTTGTGGTGAAGCAGATAGAATTGAATAATTAATGCCCGATTTTAAATAAATTGCTACACCACCACCACCTCGGCTAACTCGGTCGTTTTTTATAAGATCAAATCCTGGAAGGGAATAAGCAGAAGAAGGAAGACTGGGTTTCAACCAGGTTTCGGAAATGGCAATGGCATGAATGCTACTACAATCAAAGGAAGTAAGGAGATCGGAATAATGCGCCGGAATGCTTTGCGCGTTTATATGAACTACGTTAAAATTCTTTACTACATCTGAAAAATGTGACGTCAGAGTTTCATTTAACGGAGTAGGATTAGTACTATATGTAGTGTGTGTTATTATTCTCAGTAATCAAATATCGTAAATTCAGCGGTTTGTGGCGCGGCGAATGGCGACATTCCTGTGAGAGCCAGTCGCCTGCCACTCGCCTATCTAAGTTAACGTGTAATAAATTATAAATTTATAAATGTAATAAAGTAGTTCAGCATATACAGTATTTTATTGGAAGACCCCAGCCTCTGTACACTAAACTGGTGACCCCGACGAAGAACTCTCGAAGAAAGTTTGTAGTGAAGGGAATCGGCGTAATTAGTGACATTGGCTGTGGGGTAAGTTTTGTTCGAGATCAAATTCCACGCGGCACGGCGACAGGAAGTTAGCGTGCCGCAATCGAAGAGCGCGCGTGGCACGTGGCGACTATAGCGGCAGGCGGCTCACAAGCTCATCGGCTAGTAACTCATCGGCTTAATAATGAATAAAGCAGCAGCTTCAGACACGCAGATCAAGGAAGAGGCGTCAGGCGCGGCGTTGGCATCGATAAGCGTGTCCACCAAGCTACCAGAATTTTGGACAGACTTGCCAAGGTTATGGTTCGCACAGTTCGAGTCTGTGATGGCCCCACAGAAGCAGGGGGAAGAAACCAAATTCAACCTGGTCATATCGAAACTCGGAAAAGAGGCCATTCAGCAGGTCAGCGACCTCGTGATGTCACCACCCGCCCAGGACAGGTATACGGCGCTTAAGGAGAGGCTGCTGCAGGTTTATGAAGAGAGTGCCGAAAGACAAATGCAGAAGTTGGTGTCGGAGCTGGAATTGGGTTCGCAAAGACCCTCCCAGTTTTTAAGGCGCATGAAGGATCTGGGTCGCAGCGCACAAATTGCGGACAACACACTCAAGAGCCTGTGGTTGTCGAAAATGCCGTCATCAGTTCGAGCAGTCATGGCGGTTTGTGAAGATCAGTCTCTGGACAAGCTGGCGGCCATGGCAGACAAGATTACCGAATACACCAACGTCGGGGATGTGGCAGCCGTGTCATGCAAGAAGGAAACAGATGAGCAGCCGGACGAGAAGATGAGCAGATTGGAGCTGGAGGTTGCAGCGCTCCGCGCCGAACTGAGGGGTCGCGGGCGCTCTAGGAGCAACGACAGACGGACCAACTTCAGGAGAAGATCGACATCGCGGCCGAGAAGAGCACCTGGAGACCCGGACTGGCTGTGCCGTTTTCACTTTCGGTACAGATCGAGAGCTAACCGCTGCGAGCAACCCTGCGCGTGGCGAGCCAAGCAGTCGGGAAACTAGACGGAGTACATGCGGGCGCGGTGGACGGATGTACTCAAGGTCAGGTAACCAAAAGCCATCGTTTATTAATTAGAGATAATTTAACGAAAAATAGTTTTTTGATCGATACAGGCGCTAACATTTCCGTCATTCCAAAGTGGTGTGTTAGAAAGCCTATCGAAAAAGTCGATCTAAAGTTGTATGCTGCAAATGACAGCGAAATTAAATGTTATGGAATATGTAATTTAGAGTTATCGTTGGGCCTAAGACGGTCATTTAAATGGCCTTTTGTCGTATGTGATGTAAAACAGCCGATAATAGGTGCTGATTTTTTGAAGAATTTTAAATTAAATGTAGATTTGTATAATAATAAGTTAATCGATTCAGTTACCAGTTTAAATGTCGGTGGAATTAAAAGTACACATTTTTTCGGTACTATTAAAAGTATAAATAGCAACCATCCTTACGCGGATTTACTGGAACAATTTCAGGACATCACGCGCCCGCCAGCCTTCAAGGATGTCCCAGAGCATTCCGTGTATCATCACATCGAGACTACTGGACCACCTTTGCACGCGCGTGCCAGGAGGTTACCGGCCGACAGGTACGATAGGGTTAAAAAGGAATTCCAATTGATGCAAGAGCTAGGCATATGTAGACCTTCAAATAGTGAGTGGGCCAGTCCTTTACATATTGTACCTAAAAAGGATGGTGGTATCCGACCCTGCGGGGACTACAGGATGTTAAACGCAATTAAAAAGCCAGATCGTTATCCGATACCTAGGGTACAAGATTTTACGTATGGGTTACATAATAAGAATTTTTTTTCAAAGTTAGATATTTGTAGAGCGTATCATTTTATAGGTATTAATCCAGACGACATTAAAAAAACAGCCATTATTACGCCGTTTGGGCTTTTCGAATTTCCAAGAATGACGTTTGGCCTGCGTAACGCGGCACAAACATTTCAAAGATTTATCAATAATACAGTTTTATCAGGCATAGAACAATTGAATTATGGCAGCGACTGTACAGGGGGCAAAGGTCAGTCAGTCGTGTTCGGTTACATAGATGACGTCATCATAGGATCGGATAACCCCGATATACATAGAGAACATTTACGATTAATATTTGAGAGGTTGAGTAAATATAAAATGTCTATTAATTTAAGTAAATGTGTTTTTGGACAGTCCTCTATAGAATTTTTAGGCTATTTAGTTTCAGAAAAGGGCATAAGTCCGATGCCGGAAAAAGTTAAAGCTATCGAGTCATATCCGAAACCGGAGACAGTAGAACAATTACGTAGATTTTTGGGCATGTTAAATTTCTACAGAAATCATATTCCTAACGCTGCTCGAGTTCAGGGAGTTTTAGATAGGTATTTACACGGGACTAAAAAACGAGATAAGACGCGTATAGATTGGACAGACGAGGCGAATAGTGCATTTGAAGTGTGTAAAGAAAATTTAAAAAATGCCGTTACTATTGCGCATCCAATATCTAGTGCCAAATTAGGGTTAATGACCGACGCGTCAGATTTTAGTATAGGGGCAGTGTTAAATCAGTGGGAAGGAAATTCTTGGAAACCTTTAGGATATTTTTCAAAAAGATTATCGGAATCGCAAAAGAAGTACTCCACATATGACAAGGAGCTTCTAGCGATTTATTCAGGAATAGTTTACTTTAGGGATTTAATCGAAGGCAGAAATTTAACAGTTTACACGGACCATAAACCTCTCACTTTTGCTTTAAGTAAATTAAGTTCTAATAAAGAGTTACCTAGGCGAGCGCGTCAATTGTTGTATATTAGCGAATTTACAAGCGACATACAACACATCCAAGGCACTGAAAATCAAGTGGCCGACGCTTTATCGAGAATCGAGAGTATCGTATGTCCTAGTTCGAGTGAATACGTGGAGGTTGCGAGAGCACAGGCGACAGACGCTGAGCTCGCAGATTTGATGAAAACAAATGATAAATTGCAATGGAAACAGTTAGCGCTCGATAATAATGACGATATTAAAATATATTGTGAAACATCAGCTCAGAATATTAGGCCGTATATACCAGCACAGTTTAGGAAAAGTATTTTTAATAAATTTCATGACGTTTCCCATCCCGGAGTTAGAGCATCGCGTGCGTTAGTTAGTAAAAAAGTTTTTTGGCCAGGCATGAATAAGGACGTGGGGACTTGGACCAGGACGTGCGTTAGGTGTCAGAGAAGTAAGGTTATTAGGCACACTGTTTCAAAACTTAGCGATTTTAACAATAGCGAGCGTTTTGAACATTTGCACGTGGATCTGATAGGACCTTTACCGGAAACCGAGCACGGTTTCCGTTATTGTGTCACTATGATCGATAGGTTAACGCGGTGGCCTGAGATTTGCCCTGTGAAGGACATGACTGCGGAGTCGGTAGCTAGAGCAGTTTATGAAGGATGGATTTGTCGTTTCGGTTGTCCTAAAGTTATTACCACCGATCAAGGTAGACAGTTTGAAAGCGAATTGTTTACAGATTTAATGAAATTATTAGGTATTCAAAAAACGAGAACTACCCCGTACCACCCGCAGTGTAATGGTAAGATAGAAAGGTGGCATAAGTCCTTGAAGTCGGCTCTGGTGGCTAGATTGAACAATAATCTAGCATGGTTAGTAGAACTACCTACGGTCATGTTAGGATTGAGAGCAGCTTGTCAAGCAGACACTGATAATATCAGCGCGGCGGAATTTGCTCTGGGTCATTGTTTAAGGTTGCCGGGAGAATTTTGTTCGGATAAAAGTACGAAAATTGATAATCCACATTCGTTTATAAGTAAGTTAAGAGACACTTTGAATAAAATTAGGCCCATAAAAAGGGTATGTAAAAATAGTAATAGTACGTTTGTGCATGCTGATCTAAATTCCTGTTCACATGTTTTTCTAAGAGTGGACGCGGTACGGAGACCGCTAACGCCTCCGTACAGCGGACCATATAAAGTTTTAGAAAGAAATAGTAAAGTTTTTAAAATATTAATTGATAATAGAGAATGTAATGTGTCGATTGATAGACTTAAGCCTGCGTATATTTTAGAAGATAAAGTTAATTTTTAGAAAAAAAACAAAAACCGACTTCAAGACTATACCTATACTATATGTACAAATTTAAACTGAAAAGTAGAAAATAATATTAAATAATAATAATGATATTAATTTTTTATATTAATTACTTTAAACTTTCAACGAAAAGGTTTCCTAAGTTATTTTTGAAGTCGGTGCCGCCCAAGAACAGTTTAATTGATGCAAAGGCAGCAACAAATGGAATGTACGGCGGCACGACGCGGCTGCGCGCGAGGGCAGACATCGTTGACGGTTGTGCATAAAAATTTTGATGCGCTTCTTTGCAATTTATAAGTAAGCTTACGTGCGATTTTCTGTTCTCTAGTAAAAGTTAAGGTAATTAATATAATAAATAGTGTAATTAATTATTAGGTTATTATTTTTTTATTAAGGATATTTTTGTTTTGGTTGGCACCGACTTCAAAAATAACTTAGGAAACCTTTTCGTTGAAAGTTTAAAGTAATTAATATAAAAAATTAATATCATTATTATTATTTAATATTATTTTCTACTTTTCAGTTTAAATTTGTACATATAGTATAGGTATAGTCTTGAAGTCGGTTTTTGTTTTTTTTCTAAAAATTAACTTTATTTTTAATTTTTAAGTGGAAAGTTTGTGTGTATAGGTATAGTCTTGAAGTCGGTTTTTGTTTTTTTTTTCTAAAAATTAACGGTCATAAATAAACGCTCACACTCACAGCCCAACTCTAAAAATGTTTATCGTATCCGTGTATCCTAGGTGCCGTGGACAAACAAAATGTACGATTGTCAAAATTGGCGGAATGATCGCGTATCAAACATACAAAAAGAAAACATACTGTCGAATCAAAAACCCTCCTTTTTTGATGTTGGTTAAAAATCGACTAGCATGAAGCTCCTAGTCGAGACGAATCAAATGAGCACAAACACGGCGGAATTGCTTTATTTTATTACAGAGTTCCCATGGCTATTTACCGTCTCCATCATCAGACCCTGAATACCACATAGGATCGGAGTCCTTATGAATTACCGTCGCCGCACACGAGCCACGGGCCACGGCTGTGGCCCGTGGCTCGTGTGGCTACAAACGCCGCCACGAGAAGCTAGAAGCGTGTAGCGTGTGGCCGCCACAGGCGTAAACCGTGTGCGGCGAGTCCATATAAAATGTATGAAAAGTGCAGGAAATATGCCGGTGGCGGCGTTTCGTGGCCGGTGGCCGGTGGCCCGTGTGCGGAAGCCCTAAGACTCAAACACATTAAAATTCGATGGTATTACATAATTTTGTTACAGAGATCCCATACTCCTAAACCATTCATCATCAGCTTCATCATCAGCTCAGCAACATCAGATGGTGACCATTAGATGCAAAAATCTGCATAGATTAAGATAATTTCTGATAAACAGTGTATATGCCTACAAAATTTGAGGGTTTCCCTCGATTTCCCCAGGATCCCATCATCAGATCCTGACCTGGTGACAATGGGACCACCTCTGACGTATGACCTACCAAATAAAAAAAGAATTATTCAAATCGGTTTATAATTGCCGGAGTAATCGTGTAACAAATATACAAAAAAAAAAAAAAAATACCGTCGAATTGAGAACCTCCTCCTTTTTTTGAAGTCGGTTAAAAATGAAGACATGACAGTAGATTAGATCAGCATAGTGAGGCTAGTGTGTGCACGCCTTTAAAGAAATCACGTAGTGGCAGAATAATTAAAAGACCTGTAAGATTTTTGGACTGTAATTAGGTTAATGGTGCATTGGCATTTTTGTTCGAAGTAGGCACGCGAAGGTTGCGTAATGTCATCTCAGCACATATTAATGTTATAAGTAAATGTTAGGAATATTTGTATTCATTTTATTTCAAATCTCGGCTCAACCAGTTAATTATATATAATTTTTTTTTTTTTTTTTTTTTGATATTTGTCAGTTATGTAAATCATTTTTTTTTTAGAAGGGGGTGTATGTAGTGTGTGTTATTATTCTCAGTAATCAAATATCGTAAATTCAGCGGTTTGTGGCGCGGCGAATGGCGACACTCCTGCGAGAGCCAGTCGCCTGCCACTCGCCTATCTAAGTTAACGTGTAATAAATTATAAATTTATCTATATACTTATAATAAATCTGTAGAGAGGCCAATTCTGTACATGAAATATATTTAAAAAAAAACTATGAAGGGGTGATAAGGGATCGCTACTGATGCCAAAAATGCAATCAGTAAAATTTTTGTCTGTCTGTCTGTCTGTCTGTCTGTCTGTCTGTCTGTATATTCGTTATAGAAACAAAAACTACACGACGGATTTTAACCAAATTTGGCACAATTATTCTTCATACTCCTGGGCAGGTTATAGTAAAAGAATCATGTAAATCGGTGTAGAAACACCAAAGTTATACATGAAATACGCTATAAGTCATCGCGCGTGAATACAGAATCATGCAGCCATAAGGATTATTTTTGTGTATCAGTTGCCGCGTTCGACGCGCTTCGCGGCGGGAGCTATAAAAAGGCGGCGGGTCTGCACCCGTTTCGCGTTGTCATGGCATCACGTGTGAACGGCTGAACCGATTTCGATAATTCTTTTCTATTATATTCCTTGAAGTACGAGGATGGTTTTTATGTAGAGAAAACGTAAATATGTACCACGGGCGAAGCCGGGGCGGACCGCTAGGAAACTGACCGATATAAGTTGCGTTGCTACCTGTAGTGTATGTGAGTGAAAGAGAGGGAAGTATTATGTCGTCTCTTGCGCACGTGCAACGGTGACACCGCTCACACAGCTCAGTTGGCTGCAGGCGGTCGGAGTGAGAGGTCGTGTGCGTCTAAGAGCCGATAATAGGGAAGGACTTACACTACATTTTGGCGACGAGGTAAATCGGGAATAAATGTAAGTAATTTTTTTTTAATAATAAAAAATTACAAAAAAAAAAAAGGGAGAAAATAGGTGTGCTGTGATAACTATTGAACTAATTATATCCACAGTCGAGTTACATCGAAGCGAATATTAAAGTTAATAATAATATACGCACATACTTATTTTCATTATGATTTTTTGTGACGCTTTCATAAAAAAAATACCCGCACAAAGTACATAAATAACATGTGCGTGCCTTTCGAGAGGCCTCCGCGCCGTAGAAAACGAAGGTTTCGTTTACATAAAGATTTAGCAAAACCTCTTAAACAATTGTAGCCAAAAGGATAAAGTAGGTGTTGTCAATTGTTTCTCGTATACATAACTACCCCCTCGTATGTGTAATGACATTTTCCCGATTATCCCTATCTGTGTAACCGGGAGCCGGTTGGTCAACAGACAGCGAAATTTTGAGATAGACTTTTACTGTAACTCGATTTTCTCCGTATCTAGTACGAAATAAGTTAATTCAAGTTATAAATCTTATTGTAAATTGAATAATCTTTATTCACTTTCAACCATTTCTATATAAATACTCAATCAAAGCTAACATAGAACTTTCAACAGAGGGTAGTGTGATATTTAGATAAGTTTCGGTTATAATTTGAATTAAAACAACATTTGGAAGTAACTAAAACATTTTATCTACAACTTATCACATTAGGTTTAAAATACAATACAAAATTCAAGTGCCACCATACAAATTTTTTACACAACACACGATCTTAATATCGTCACAAAAAAACCGCCACTTAACGAGTCATCAAAAGTGGGTATCGTATTTCAACCTAATTTTAAATGACGCATGCCGATTTGGACACGATGTTTTGTTTATTAGAAACTTAAGCTTATAAACTATGTATTACGAAAGTATCGCAGCACTATATTATATATATCTTGAGTAGGAGTTAAACAAAAATGGGTCAAAAATTTGGGTCAAAAATTACGTACATTTAAAAACATAGTTTTTGGAAAAAATATTGCAACTAAGGGAACTTTTAGACATTTTCTAAGATTTAGATAGATTCCAGCATCAAAACAAATCAACAGAACAGTACAGTTCTAGGAAATATTTCAAGATATAAGTTGTTAAAAGTAGCAAAAAATTTTTCATTTTGGTACCTGGATGCTATAAAAAAATGGATACGGCTTTTCGTAAAACATAATATTTTCAAGGTATGGCTCTTATGAGATGTGTTTGTTTTTTACTATCGTACATTCAAAACATCTATTCTAGTCATATTTCGGTAATGTAGCAGTCAGCAATCAATTAAAATTTTAATGAATACAAAAATATTCCTGTGGCATATCCATTCTTACGACAAGGGATTTCTAAAGTTGTTGTTGTTAAGCTTTAATGTTACAAGATGAAGCCTGAGAAAAAAAGGGTAACGACCGTGTACGTACTTTGAAATGTGTTACCAGATGATGCCTGGTAGTACAGGAAAAAAACGGGTGACGCCCGTGTGTATTTTGTAATGTTATACCAGATGATGCCTGGTAGTACAAAAACAAAAATCGGGTGACGCCCGTATGTATTTTGTAATGTTATAAATACCAGATGATGCCTGGTAGTACAAAACAAAAATCGGGTGACGCCCGTGTGTATTTTGTAATGTTATACCAGATGATGCCTGGGTAGTCGTAATATAATTTACAATATAGGTGATGCCTGTAGTGATGTGATACGGGTGATGCTCGTATAAAATGTTTATATTTTGGGTGATGCCCATATTGTGAATTCATGCACTCAAATACGCGATTAAAAAAAAAAAGATGTGATAGTTAGTCATCATTTTATAGTGTTTCTTCTGAGATGGATTGTATCTTCGAAAATACTTACGGTTAGTATTGTTATCCAAATTAAAAATGGAATAATACAATTTTAAGAGTATAAATAGTAAATGCTAAAATATTTACTTTTTAATATTCATAATATCTAAAAGTGACTTAATATTTTCATAATTTCGTAACAGATTTTGTTTAACAAAGAAAGAATAGTCATGATGGTAAAAAAAAAATGTGATAGTTCGTCACCATTTCACAGTGAAGTTTTGTTCGTAAGATAGATTGTATCTTCGAAAATATTTACGGTTAGTATTGATATCCAAATAAAAATGGAATAATACAATTTTTAAGAGCATACAGCAAATACTAAAATATATACAGTAGATTTTATTATTCGTATCTAAAAGTGTTTTCATAATTTCATAGCAGATTTTGTTACACAACGAAAGAATAATCATAATCATAACAATGCCTAAAATATCTGCGATAGGTATTGCACATTTAACCGACAACTATAAAGTTAGTCAGGTTAAGTGATAATATAATAATCATAAACAGGGTAAGGTAATAAAACAATGAACATTCGAAAATAAAAATAAATGGAAAGAGAGACATACAGAGTAGTCTCAATTTTCATTATTTCAAACTAGCCACCTGGCAGACGTTGTTATGCTCTTTCGCCCTTTATCGGTTGTTAAACGAATTGGAATATGAATATTATCCGAATTGGTCAAGCCGATACGCCGCGCGCCGAGGTTTGAGTTTTACACTTAGCAACATATTTGGCTACCTATTCATTTTTATTTTATATACTATATGTGGCGTTGTAGGTGAGTTGGAAACAAAAAAAATATAATAAGAACTACTCACCATAGTACAGTCGATAATTAATTTAGTTATTTAATAAAATAAAATACAAATATCAGTAACAATAAGGGTCGTGGTGTGCCTAGGTCCAAACCCTCCGGTAGGGCTCCTACTGATATAGGTGGACGTAAGATGGAGTGCGCGTCTCGTTGCGAAGGCCAGGCGGTAGGGTGTCTTTAGGGTTGGTCGCTGAATTCCTTCAATAGGAATTAAGGAGCCGAAGCAAGCAAGACGTAAAAGGATTTCCTCAGCGGGAACGTTGCAGTAATCCTTCAGCGCAATCGTAGCAATGTCGTAGTACTACTGAAGATGGGTCTTAAGCGGTACGTAGCAGCGTATGAGGTTCCTTATCGGAACGTGGCAAGGACGCGACAATTCCCTGCGCGGGTACGTTGCAGGTATGTAGAAGCTTTCTAAACGGAACGTAGCAGTAATGTAACACTACTCCCTCAGCGGAAATGTAGCACCCCGATTTGGGGTTATAACACACTGTTAATTATTACATGTTAGAACAATGAAAAGGACTTTTACGTAATTTATACAATAATATACCGTGAAAGACAAATATGGACAATGGACAGTTGGCATAAAATATGAATCGTTTATTGTAGATAATAATTACTTTGATAGATAGTATATAGTAACAAACAACCTGTCAAATATTTAGATAGATAAGAAAGGTCAATTTCAAGACGAACATATTTTAATGTAAAATAAAAAATGGATCATAACCACATCATACCGCAAATATTGGTAAATGCAAGGTATATGTAAGCACCGTGCATGGTAAATTCATACACCATGTGCATCTAGTTATTACTATATTAATAACGACTGTTTTTAATTTAAAAACACCAATTTTGTTGTAGATGAGAAAATCAGCAACACAAACATCAACGTGAATAGTATAATAAAAGTCAATACACTTATAATCTTATTTACAAGTTTAAAAAGTTATTAAGAATTTAATAAGATTTACAACGTAGAATTAATATAAAATACAAGTTTTAATGGTGGTTACTGGTTTGTAAGACTGGTCTGATTTCATATTCATAAAGTACATACTTACGTTATACATCTTTTAAGAGCTCATCTTTTGAACATTAAATATCGCACCTAATGCATTAACACCGCTGCGATAAAATAATGGATATCGTGCTAGATTGAAAATAAAAAGATATTATCAATTAAGAAATACGTTAAAGATTTCTTGTCAAAGCAAAAAATGTATTTATCGCGAAAAGTTCACCATTCGTGCCTTATTAATCTCTACAATATTGAGGTGGTAGTGGTATTGGTTTCGAAATGTAAAATTGAATATTGTACATTCAAGTTAGGTAATTATTTTATGCAAATACTTATATAGTTAGAGGTAACAAAGTTTTTATTGATTGTTACAGTTAAATTTGTATTATTGATTGTTACAGTTAACATTGTACAGTTAAAAAAAAAATAAAATATGTATCCAACTACTTATTTTCAGACCAATAATGCGTGATTAATGTCGAGCCATTATTATTGTCATTATGTTATCTACTTCTTCTTTTTTCAAGTGGCTATTAAGTTGTCAGTAATACAAATAAAAAAGTTATCATAAGTAAAAAATATAATTTAAAAAAAAAAATGTGTCGTCAACAAAATGATACATTGTGATTCGTTTTAGATTATACATAATTAAATTTTAAATATGGATTATTAATGTAATAACCATACAATGAACAACACCGCGTGTGTGTTGAGGTTATAATATATAGAAAGTATAAAGAAAAGTAATAATTAATCACGCTTTACTAAATACATTAATTATTGTATTGTCCATAAATTGTTGTAATATTGTCACTGAAGTTAAATCTGTACGGTTTGGGTAGGTCATTAGCGAATCGAAAAGAATCGGTTGCATACAGTCATACGAACATACAGGTGAAGCTAAAAGCGGTTCAATAATCAATGGCACAGTGATATTATTGTATTGTTGCAGAGCAAGCTCCACAAAGCCTATAATTCTGTCAGAGTGGTTTATACCCGAAAGTTTGTATTTAAATAATTGATAATTATAAACCTTAACATTGTAATACGTATGACATTTTAATATTGCGTGACCTATCGGAATTTATAAAATTAGGAATTCAAATGCGAACCATAAATGCATATTTCTGTATGAATTAAATATTATTAATGCGCTATAAAAAAGGCTGCCACTTTCTAGCCTCTTAAACTATCACCAAAAAATATATCATAAATCGCTTTATTGCGATTTGAAAGAGAGACGGACAAACGAATAAATAAACAAATCTTCCCTGTGCCTAAGGATCATATGATAACTTGTTGTTGCTTAAATAAGAATAAATAATGAACCGATTAATGTTTGGTTAAAATTTTGCCTTATAATATTTATTATATTATTTAGGGTACAGATATATTATGTACATTTACATTCCGATTTTATTAGGTACTTACTTATATTAAATTAAAATTGGAACATATATTGTTTTAGTAACGAAGTACATATACAGAATATAGATATTAAATAATAACCGAGCATTTAAGTATATACCTAGTCTATAGGCATTTTACTTGGTAATAATTGTACCGAAGTTTTACTTAGAAGGTCTTTTACAGCTATTGTTTAATAATAATTTTAATATGTGGGAAAACAGTGGTTATGGTGCAGATCAGGTAAAGTGAATTAAATTATGCGTCAGAAGAAGCAGCATTCACCTCTTCTAAATGACCTGGAGTGCAGGTCATGATAAATAGTGAGGAAACAGAGAGAAGATAACCTATGTTAGTTCCACATCAACAAGGTAGTGCAATAGTCATGTAAGGAAAAAATAAAACAGGTTAAGTACAGTACAGGTACAGTACAGGATTTAGTCAAAAGTATAGGTAGTTAAGTTACAGAAGGAACATAGTTTAAACATTATACCTTACATATACATTAAGTTACTGAAAACGATTTCGTTCCTTTGGTTAATAAATAAATAATGACTTGATATACTTAAATATAAGTATACAACTTATTCATGGTAGATTGTCGTATACTTAAATAAATTGCCATTATTGTTATTATAAATACCTATGTAAGATGTTACATGTGATGTTACATTTCTATGATTTTGAAGGAGCAACTATGCCTATGTATTCTTGCCGGCTCTTCTCTTTCGAGACGGCTTTCCGAACCAGTGGTAAATTCATATTTTTTCCTTATACTTACTGACGATTTGAAAACGTTTCTGGACGAGGTCTGGTTGATGAATGAAGGTTTGAGTTTGAAAAAAATTATTAATTAATATTGATTTAAATTGAATTTGAATTGAAATTTGAATACATTTATTGTAAAAATTATTATAATTTTGAATACACATAATATTAGTATTGGAAAAAAAAAGAAAAGGAGAGATGTTGCATAAAGATAGAATTATATTACTAGGCCAGGTGACACATTCTACTCTATCGCTGGTATGGAGCGGACGCGTCCCTGAGTTGTGTGTACTAACTGATACTGGTGTTTAGGTATATAGACTAGCATACCCGAATAGAACATATTTTATTTTATTTAATAAAATAATTGAAAAGAATTAAAAATTTCTAAAATAAAGGAGGGATGTAGTGTATGTGAGTGAAAGAGAGGGAAGTATTATGTCGTCTCTTGCGCACGTGCAACGGTGACACCGCTCACACAGCTCAGTTGGCTGCAGGCGGTCGGAGTGAGAGGTCGTGTGCGTCTAAGAGCCGATAATAGGGAAGGACTTACACTACACTACCCCAATCTACAAAACTTTTTTGGTCTTACATTAAAGACAAAAAACGCGCTTCGTCCGTTCCCACGCTTACTCTGGGTAATCGTTCAGCACATACAGATATTGAAAATAAGTAATATGTTCGCAGAGTTCTTTTCATCTGTCTGGGAAAAAGACTCATCAGAACGTGCACTTAGCCATGGCAATTAAAATAAAAATAATTTCGTCATCAGATAATGCAAACACGTGTTTACGTGAGTCATAAATTTATTATGGTATAGTCCTAAAATGTTTTCTAAGAAACAATAGTGTACTTACATTGTCGGCAAGTTTATTTTATTTTATTTTATTAAGGCTCATTAGCAGCTGTACATCGATTGTTTTACATAAAAAGTACACAAAAAAGTTCAAGTTCTTAAAGTCGGCAACTTATTTTTGTTCGAACAATAGAGATAATAAATTCCAAATGATCAAGTTGTAGATAAAGGTTGTAAAATAAAACGTTGCTATGGTCGAGATACAAAGGTGAAAGTTAATTTTTCGAGTTATTTTATTTTATTTTATTTTCTTTATTAGGGATAATAAACAGCAGAACAGTGGTTAATTGTACAATAAAACTTAATCTAAATACAGGTATAACTGTCCAACCAACAACAGTATCCACAGTTTGGATACATACATTTTTATACGTGCAACAAATGCGAATAAGAAAAAATAAATATAAACGTGCACTTAGCCATGGCAATTAAAATAAAATAAATTAAGAATTGGAGATAAAAGTAGAGGGACGCAAAATAAGATAGGTTATTGCATGTTTAAGAGCAGATCAACTAAACTTCTTCGAACGGTTAAAGAGTGAAAATATGTACCAAAATGGCTTGGAGGGACTCGGTGATTATTTCAACTAATAGAGGGTCAAGATTTCAAGTAATGGAGGTTTTGGTGTTTGAGGGGAAGGGAACAAAACATTTTTTCTAGATTTGGAGGTATTTGACTTATCGAGGTTCGACTTAACGAGGTGCTACTGAACATGAAATACGCTATAAGTCATCGCGCGTGAATACAGAATCATGCCATAAGGATTATTTTTGTGTATCAGTTGCCGCGTTCGACGCGCTTCGCGGTGGGAGCTATAAAAAGGCGGCGGGTCCGCGTGCGAGGTTCATACAATATTTGGCTGTTGATGCGAATAGACGTTCAGAGTGTTCGACCTTATTGACAGATTTCTTTTGTTGTTGTTGTTGGTTTTAGTAGTGTTAAAGCATATTATTAGTTTACATTTTATTTCTTTATAAGTGAAGTACCAGTAGGTACGCATTTTAGTTATTTTGGAAGTGTTTAATTATATTAATAGTTTTTTTTCGTAATTATTTGTTTTTCTATAGGTTTTGGTAGTGTTTAAGCATATTATTAGTTTACATTTTATTTCTTTATAAGTGAAGTAGCAGTAGGTACGTATTTTAGTTATTTTGGTAGTGTTTAATTATATTAATAGTTTATTTTCGTAATTATTTGTTTTTCTATAGGTTTTGGTAGTGTTTAAGCATATCTGGGGGCACGGTAGTGCCCCCGCCAAGACGAGCCAAGCGAACAAGCGAAGCGCACGGGCACTACCTACCTTTTCTCGAAGCGCTTCGACGTTTTTTTGAACCCTCATAACTTGGGTTTGGATTATGCTAGATCAACAAAATTTTCGGGATATATTGTCAATAGCGGACTTATTGAACATATTAAGTTTTAATTACATTAGCTTTTATACTTCAGATTTTATTTATATCTAAAAAACGCTAATTTCGTCACTGACTCACTGATGATCATCAAAATTCTTAAGGTATTTCCTAATGTCCTAGAAAGCTGAAATTTTGTATGTAAGCTAGTATTAGCACACAAACAACAAAAAAATTATTAAACTTGTAACTTTTATCCCCCAACCCCTTAAACTAGGGGATGGGAGTTTGTATGAGACCTGTAATTTTAAATTAAATTTTGATGACGCTAGAGGTCTAATCTAAAAATCTAAAACTTGTTTCCCCTAGATATATATATGTATAGGTACTCCTTGTTAAAAAAAAAATTTAATCGACATATAAAATTTTGTTACAAACAACTTACAAAAAGAAATGAAATCCCACCAAAAACATTTTCATGTAAAATGTTGCCAAGACTAGCCCATATGACTCGCACTGTCAAAAAGTTATCAGATCTCATGTAGAGCCAAGCTTCTAACACTACACGCCCTAACTCTACAAGGCCTAACTTTACAAACTCTACACCTTAGTCAAAATATGTGGCTTGGCCGTTCGTTAAGTAATGAACAGTGAATTAATTTTTCACCTTACGCCGATGTAAATGTAGCGAAATGGCCAAGCCACATATTTTGACTAAGGTGTAGAGTTTGTGAAGTTAGGCCTTGTAGAGTTAGGGCGTGTAGTGTTAGAAGCTTGGCTCTACATGAGATCTGATAACTTTTTGACAGTGCGAGTCATATGGGCTAGTCTTGGCAACATTTTACATGAAAATGTTTTTGGTGGGATTAATAGTTTACATTTTATTTCTTTATAAGTGAAGTATCAATTGGTACGTATTTTAGTTATTTTGGTAGTGTTTAATTATATCAATAGTTTATTTTCGTAATTATTTGTTTTTCTATAGGTTTTGGTGGTGTTTAAGCATATTATTAGTTTACATTTTATTTCTTTATAAGTGAAGTAGCAGTAGGTACGTATCTTTGTTATTTTGGTAGGTATTAATAGTTTATTTTCGTAATTATCATATATTTATTATAGTAGTGTTTAACTATAATTATTATAGTTCATTTATAGATTTCTTTTGTTGTTATTCTATAGGTTTCGGTAGTGTTTAAGCATATTATTAGTTTACATTTTATTTCTTTATAAGTAGTAGTAGGTACGCATTTTAGTTATTTTAGTAGTGTTTATATTATATAATATTAATAGATTTCATAAGTGCAAGGTAGCTTCAGTTACTGTTGATTAAAAATACACAATGCCACCTAAAAAAAGACCATCTTTATCTCGAAATTCTAGAGATGCTAAGAGGATGAGAAATGCGCGTTCTCAAGAATCGGCAGAGGAAAGAGCATATCGGTTAAACTCTATGAGAGTTAGTGCCTCAACTTCTCGAGCCAATGAAAGCTCTTCAGAGAGAGAGATGCGATTAGCAGCTGACAGAGCGAGACGAGCTACATCACGGGCGTCTCAAAGCTTTTCTCAACGAGAGCTAAGGCTTACCATTGACCAAGAACAACATGTGTTATCCCGAGCAGCTGAAACTGCTTCACAACGAGAATTGCGTCTCACAGCTGACCGCGAACGACATACATTATCTCGCGAGTCCGAAACATTTACTGAAAGGGAATTACGTCTCACAGCTGACCGCGAACGGCATACATTATCTCGCGAGTCAGAAACCTTCACTGAGAGGGAATTACGTCTTACAGCTGACCGCGAACGTCATATATTGTCTCGCGAGTCAGAAACCTTCACTGAGAGGGAATTACGTCTTACAGCTGACCGTGAACGTCATATATTGTCTCGCGAGTCAGAAACCTTCACTGAGAGGGAATTACGTCTCACAGCTGACCGCGAACGTCATATATTGTCTCGCGAGTCAGAAACCTTCACTGAGAGGGAATTGCGTCTCACAGCTGACCGCGAACGTCATATTTTATCTCGAGAATCTGAAACTTTTACTCAATATGAAGACCGTTTGACAAATGATAGGGTGCACCATAATATTGTTCGATCACTCGAAGATGAACATGAGCATGAACAACGACTAGAGTCGGTACGCGAACATTACAATTCTTTGACACAAGAACGATTAATAAGTTTGTCTAATGAAAGATTAAGAATCGAAAATATTCGGTCTCTTGAAACGGACGAACAGCGAGAGGCCCGTCTTACTGCAGACAGATTTCGTCATAGTCTTAATAACTTAGATGTACACATAGAAGATCAATCTAGAAATACGGTGGCGTGGTCAGACAAATATAAAAGTGGGTTTGCTTATAATTTCACAATTGATTACAGATCATCTTCTGTAATAGGCGATATGAACGTGGTATGTTCTTTTTGTAATGCTTTAAAGTGGAGTAAGGAGTCGGCTGGATTCTGTTGTTCTGGAGGTAAAATAAATTTGCCTTCATTCGAAGACCCACCGGAACCTTTGAAATCATTACTTTTAGGGGAACATGTGCAATCTAAACAGTTTTTCGACAACATTCGCACTTATAATAGTGCGTTTCAGATGACATCCTTTGGTGCTCAACAAATCTCCGAAGGTCCTTTCATGCCTACTTTTAAAATACAAGGTCAGGTTTACCATTTGATAGGATCTCTTTTGCCTGAAGACCAACCTAAGTTTCTTCAAATATATTTTGTATCCGACTACAACGAACAGTCGAATATAAGAAATCAATATTTCCCAAATTTAAATGCTGAACTCATTTCACAACTTCAGAACATGTTGCATCAGATTAATTCGTATGTATGCAGTTTTAAATCGGCATTAGAAGCTCTTCCTCGAGATGATGATAACAATTATAAAATTGTTATAAATGCCGATAGGCGTCCAACGCAGGAACACCCTGGGCGTTATAATGCTCCATCCACGAATGAAGTTGCTGTGGTATTGGTCGACCAGGAATGTGATAGGCGTGATATCGTTATCCGTTCCAGAGACAATCGTTTACAACGTATTTACGAAACCCACAGGGCTTACGACGGTTTGCAATATCCTTTGATATATTGTCGAGGGGAAGATGGTTATAATTTTGCTTTATACCAAACTGATCCGCATACAGGCGCACCTATTTATAATAAAAAGATTTCATGCCTTCAATTTTACTGTTACCAATTGCAAGTAAGACGGAATAGGTTTGTATACTTGCAACGTTTTCGTGGCTTATTCAATCAGTTTATTGTAGACATGTACGCAAAAATTGAAACCGAAAGATTAGTTTATATACGATCTAATCAAAGGCAGCTGCGCGCTGAAGAATACGTGCACCTTCGCGACGCCATGCAGCAAGATAATGATACGGTGAATATGGGCCGTTTAGTTATTTTGCCCTCTTCTTTTACTGGTGGTCCACGCTACATGCACGAACGTACTCAAGATGCTTTTTGTTACGTAAGAAAATATGGACGTCCCGACTTATTTATTACTGTAACTACCAATCCTAAGTGGGATGAAATCACTCGGGAGCTTCTTGAGGGTCAAGCACCGCATGACCGCCATGATATCATCGCAAGAGTTTTTCATTTAAAATTAAAATCAATGATAGATCTATTTACCAAAGATAACATTTTTGGAGAAGTATTGTGTTATATGTATAGTGTTGAATGGCAAAAACGCGGCTTACCCCACGCACATATCCTGCTTTGGTTAAAAGATAAGGTTCGACCTAATGATGTAGACAGTTTAATCAGTGCCGAAATTCCAAGTCCGATTGCAGATTCCGAGTTATACGACATTGTTAAAACTCATATGATACATGGTCCATGTGGTGCATTTAACGTGAATTCTTCTTGCATGCAAGACGGTCGTTGCACTAAAAGATATCCAAAAGCCTTAGTGGAAGAAACTGTAACAGGACATGATGGATACCCGAAATATCGTCGCCGTTCAAGAGATACTGGTGGTTTCACTGTTGAAAAGCGAGTGTCTGGACAACAGGTTATTTTAGACAATAGGTGGGTCGTTCCGTATTCTCCTGTTTTGTCCAGAGCATTTCAAGCTCACATAAATGTTGAAATGTGTAATAGTGTAGAGTCAATAAAATATATTTGTAAGTACATTAATAAGGGCAGTGACCAAGCTACATTTGCTTTGAGAAATGAAAATGATGAAGTTACAAGATTTCAGTCAGGCAGATATATAAGTTCTTCAGAAGCTGTGTGGCGGATCTTAAGTTTCAACATTCATGAAAGATATCCACCTGTGACCCATCTGGATGTTCATCTTGAAGGCGGTCAACGTATATATTTCAACACCGAAAATGTCACAGAACGGTTAGAGAACCCTAGACAAACAACTTTATTAGCATTCTTTCGACTTTGCCAAACTGATGATTTTGCAAAATCTCTTTTATATGAAGAAGTTCCATCGTATTATACCTACGATAAGCAACGAGGTGTCTTTAATCGTAGACGCCGTGGCAGGCCTGTAGATGGCGAGTCAGGTATTTTCAAAGAACATGTTCTTGGTAGAGTATACACCGTTCATCCTAACAACGCTGAGTGTTTCTATTTGCGATTATTATTACATACTGTGCGAGGACCAACCTCATTTATAGATTTGAGAAAAGTAGACAATGTTGTTTATCCCAGTTATCATGCAGCTTGCCAAGCGCGTCATTTGCTTGAAAATGATCAGCATTGGGATGACGCTTTAGCAGAATCCTGTGTTAGTGATAAT
This sequence comes from Colias croceus, assembly GCF_905220415.1. Lineage (NCBI taxonomy): Eukaryota > Metazoa > Arthropoda > Insecta > Lepidoptera > Pieridae > Colias > Colias croceus. The sequence continues at coordinate 1,479,379 of NC_059567.1, forward strand.
CCAAGACGGTTACGTCATTTATTTGTAACATTACTTACATTTTGTAATTTGTCAGATGCTGTACAATTATGGGAAAAATATAAAGACAAATTTTCAGAAGACTTTCTTAGAAATATATCTAACAATGATGAAGGCACAACTAATGATAATTTCCGTGATCTTGCCATAAATCAGTGCTTATTAGCTCTTCAGGATGAGTTAACAGCAGTTGGCGGTAAATCACTATGTGAATATGGTTTGCCAACACCAACCTCAGTTGGAGAGGTAACTAATAGGGAATATTCCGCAGAGATTGGTTACAACTTAATGGAACTGCTGACAACATTAGAAAACGGTGTCCCAATGATGACTGCAGAACAACGTTCAGTTTATGACCGTGTGTGCGGAAGTGTTCAAAATAATTTGGGAACAATATGGTTTTTAGATGCACCTGGAGGAACTGGGAAAACCTTTTTGACTAAATTAATATTGGCTTATGTTCGAAATCAGCGTAAAATAGCTCTTGCCGTAGCTTCATCTGGGATAGCTGCAACATTGCTACCAGGAGGTAAAACGGCTCACACTATGTTCAAAATACCAATTGATTTAGATCGCACGGAAAGTCCAACCTGTAGTATTTCAAGAAATAGCGACAAAGCAAAGGTATTACGCGAGTGTAATTTAATCATATGGGATGAATGTACGATGGCCCATCGAAAAGCAGTAGAAGCGGTAGATAGAACTTTAAGGGATATAAGACAAAATGATCGACCAATGGGCGGTATCACGGTTTTATTTTGTGGTGATTTCCGACAAACCTTACCGGTAATACCACGGGGAACCCGAGCTGATGAGGTTAGGGCTTGCCTGAAAAGCTCTTATTTGTGGCGTGATATACAATCGGTGCATTTGACTATAAACATGCGAGTGAGAACTGGAGATAACCCGGATGATAGTCAATTTTCTGATTCATTATTAAAGATTGGTGAAGGTACCTATCCACAACTACACCAAGGAAAACTTATTCTGACGCCTGAATTATGTTGTATAGTGCAATCTCAACCACATCTTATATCGTCGGTTTACGGTGACGTAACAAATATATTAAATAGGGACAATTCCTGGCTATGCGAAAGATCTATTTTAACTCCTCGCAATGACCAGGCATCTGAGATTAATAACAAAATACTGTCGAATATACAGGGGGAAAGCAAAGTTTATAGATCAATAAATAGAATGGTCGATGAACAAGAAGCAACTAATTACCCGATAGAATTTTTAAATTCTTTAAATATGCCCGGACTTCCTTCTCACGAAATTTGTTTAAAAATTGGCATTCCGATTATTCTACTCCGAAATTTAAGACCACCACAACTTTGCAATGGAACTCGACTAAAAGTAACCCAGTTGCAACAAAATATAATCGAGGCTCAAATTTTAACAGGTTGCGGTGCAGGAGAAACCGTCTTTATCCCCAGAATACCCTTAATACCAAATAATTTTCCATTCCAATTTAAAAGGACGCAATTCCCAGTATCGGTGTGTTATGCAATGACAATAAATAAGGCTCAAGGGCAGACTTTTCATGTTGCCGGAGTAGATCTCGGTGTCAGTTGTTTCTCGCATGGTCAGTTATACGTTGCTCTTTCCCGTGTTAGCAGTTCTAGAAATCTTTATGTTCACGTGCCGGACGGGTCAACTTTCAATATAGTTTACCCGGAAGCTTTGCGCTAAAGTATTTTGATTCTATAGGTCCTTAAGCCTCATGTGAACCTGATGTAAATAATATTACCAATACATTTTAAATTAATAATACACAAGGAGTTACACGCTGACGTAGTCGCGGGCACAGCTATCTATACTTTTCTGCCGGAAGTCACTATTCCACGCGGACGAAGTCGCGGGCAAAAGCTAGTAAATGTAATAAAGTAGTTCAGCATATACAGTATTTTATTGGAAGACCCCAGCCTCTGTACACTAACTGCTGCTGCTGCTGAAACTGCTGTTACTAGACTGATCATCAGAGTCTGTAAAGAAAATGTCTTCATTGATTAGTGCACTACTGTTTAATGACATACTAAAATAAATATATTTAAAATAGAATAAATAAAATAATAATAAAACTTAAATTGTATAAAATTACTTACTTAAATACTATATTACTACTTAAAGTGTATGTAAACTACGTTTTTAATTTTTATATATACTACTAGCTGTGCCCGCGACTTCATCCGCGTGGAATAGCGACTGCATAGTATTACTACTTTACATACAATTATTTAGTAAACACATACTACCTTAAACAATTCATAGAATTGTTAATAGAATTTATTACTAATCTAAGCTAAAAAACTTACGTACTTTCCGGAAATCCGGGGCATTTTCCGGAGATATCCGGAAAATGCCGTTAAAATATCTGGAAAATCCCCCGGAAAATGTGTGAAAATGTCCGGTTAATACCCGGAAAATATCCGGAAAATGCGTGAAAATGTTCGGGAAAAGCGTGGAAAATGCCTGGAAAATCTCCGGAAAATGCCCGGAAAATATTCAAAAAATGCGTGAAAATGTCCGGAAAAGTCGTGGAAAATGCCTGAAAAATTCCCGGAAAATGTCAGGAAAATGTCTGGAAAATCCCCGGAAAATGCGTGAAAATGTCCGGAAAAAGCGTGGAAAATGCCTGGAAAATCTCCGGAAAATGTCAGGGAAATGTTCAGAAAATGCCTGGAAATACCTGGAAAATATCTGGAAAATATCCGGAAAATGCGTGAAATGGTCCGGAAAAGGCGTCGAAAATGCCTGGAAAATCCCCGGAAAATGCGTGAGGAATTGTCCGGAAAATGCCCGGAAAATATCCGGAAAATGCGTGAAAATGTCCGGAAAAAGCGTGGATAATGCCACTTCAAATTTGCGAAGTAATTAAAGCAGACAACCAAAAAAAGAAAAAGAAAGCTAAAATCTTTCATATTAAATGTATATGGGATATTCATATTTCATATTATGTACTTAAGAGGGCTTATTCAATTTAACGCAAGTCAAAATCTCCGCGATCTATTACGATAGATCGCGGCTTGCGCTATCCTTTTACTATGAACAGCATAGGTCCACAGGAGAGCGCCGAGCAACATGTCCTCTCTCTGGAAAGGCTCGCTGCCGACTGATTTTAATCGGGTCGCGCGCAGTGTTTTATAGTACTTTAAAAAAAATTGTAGAAAAATAATAGAGGTACCTTAGTTGATTTTTTAAATTTTATCTTATAAGTAATACGTTCTTTTATTGCAATATGCATAAATTATATTCAACTAAGTCAAATATCTTGGTGAAAATAATCACTTTGTCGACTATAATTTCTAAAAAAATTCACATTGTTCGGATTTTAATTTCGTAAGTTAGGAGTCCAAAATAAAAAAATCTTTTAACTAACTATTTTAATAAGGATTTTTGCAGTTAGTTAAAAAAAAATGTGTGTTAGATCTGTCAGCAATTTCAGATATTTTTAGCTTCGAAATTGACACTAAATGTGAAATCAAGTAATCATCGGCTCAGTTATCTTGATGGTATTCACAAATACTGTATTAATTGAAAAAAACTCTTAACTAACTATATAGACAATAAAATTTCCTAAAATTATTAGTAATTCTTATGTTTGTAAGATAAGTGGTTGATGGACAATCTGGTTTGAAAAATCACATATTTGAGCCAAACAGCGCACGGACCGCGTACACGGCCTTAATGTATGGGAGGGTTTAAAGATATTTTTTTTTATATTTCTCGATTTATTTAAAATAAATGATTACGGCCATTATTAGGATATCAGTTTAAAGTTTTTTGTTATCTGTAATACTTACAAAAAAAAAATCGCCTATGCACACTGAACGATTACACCTTGTACCATGAATGCCTTAGCAAATGTTTGCCGTGATTATTTAAATGATCATAATTTTTTTTATTAATGAACCAATTGACATGAATTAAACACTAAATGACAAAAAAAATTAACTACAGTTTTGGGTTCGGGATCAATTTAATAATTACACCTGCTAATATTTTTTTACATATTTTCATTGTATAAATTCGTAACATAATTTCCTTTATGTATTGTTCTATTAACACATAGATAATATCTTCCCCAGGTACTAAATTTTAATAAAAAAGTTGTTTTTGTTATTTATATCTAAAAAAGAGTATTTATATTAGACAGAAATAAACATATAATTTTTATAAGTTTTATGGAAGCTGAATGTAATGCAAATGGGCAAATATAAAAGTAAAATTAGGTATTTAAAATAAATAAATGAAACAACTACCAATTACAGAAAAACTTCTTTTTCGGTTGAAAATTGCTGGATCATGAGTATAATTCTTTATCTCTTACCTTGGGCAGTCTGGAAGAGATCGCTAGTAAGCGATAAGACCGCCTTATGTACATACCGTGTTAATCCATTTGGTATGATTGTAAATATTTTACTTGGTGTGGTACGTATATTACCACACCAATTGATAAATAATATGTACTCTGATCCCAGTACGATCTGTACCGCGATAGCCATAACGATAATAAAACAATGAGATGACAGTAAAGCACGATTAAAAATCATACTTGTACAGTAGTTGTGAGTGCAATATTTACGTTTCAAAATAATTTTTTTTGGTACTAAAACGTAGGTAGATTCTCACGCACGCACGCTGATACGTGGTTGGCTGCCCCTTTTCTCATTCCCGAAAAATATCCTCTAAAATTACCCAAGATTCTTCCAATGATTGTACCATACGTTGGAAATTAACTTTAGTCAACAATTGACCACGCGCCAGGATACTTATTTCTACTACATCCTCATGCAAATCGTTAATTTTTATGAACATTGAATCTGTAAATAAAAAAAATGAAAAGATTACTTTACCTAATTTTATTAAAAAGCTACTAACAATTAATAAAATTCTATCAAGAACTAAAGTGACCTTCTTTGGGCGTTTAATATAGTCTTGTAAAAGTTATACATAAAAATAAAATTTCATCATTTTCTTATTTTGTCGTAACTTCAATTCTAATTAAAAACATGAGTCTAACTGTATAATTAATTATTAAAGAATAAATATAAAAGCTACAACTTACCTTTTGTGGGAACGCAAGAAGGATTTTTTTAAATGTCACAATTAACTGTTAATAGTGTCTTGTTTGACATCAAATAATAAACATCTACCCTCACTTGTAAAAAATTTTATTTAGTATATTCACATAAAATATAAGCACCTGAAGTGGACTCTGGGAAGACATGGGTTAAAAAGTTAAATAAATAAGTACAATTAAAAACCCCACCAACATCATATTATTTAATTTTTAATTATAAATTTGCAAGAAGCGTTAAACATGTAAATTGATTTGATTTTAATGAAGTCTCATAGATGGCGCTGTTTCAAATTTGTCTTTATACTACTAAGATTCATTAAACTGTTTCTCTGCCAAAATTACGTAAATGACGTAGTTTTTATAGTGTAAAGCTAGATAATAGCGTGGCTTACCCAAAAACAACATTTAAACATGAGTCTTTAGATTGTACGCTGTGTAATACACGGAATACGTTAGAAAAATAAAGGTTCACAGCTCCTCCCCCGGAGGTGATAGCATGATAATGTGTATATAAAAGCCTCACCCGACCTGTTAGTAATATTCATGCAAAATTTGAAGTCAATCTATGCGGTACTTTTCGAGATTAGCTCGGACAAATATACAGACAAACAGACAAACAGACAAACCGACAAACAGACAAACAGACAAAAATTCTAAAAACTATGTTTTTGGCTTCTATATCGATTATAGATCATGGATTATGTATTCTTTTAAAAAAATATTCAATGTACAGTTTTGACTTTCCTACGATTTTATTATATGTATAGATTATCAGCTATTTCCTGTACCAGCCAGTGTCAGTTTTACAAAATTAAATTATATTTTATTTTTACATTACATTGCATTTATATTTTAACATGGTAACACTTTAAGAAAACAGTTTACCAATTGCTTAGTATCCAGAACGTCAAATATTTAAAAAGATTTTTCTATTGATAAAATGTGAAATAAAATCCCACCAAAAACATAAATGTAAAAATTGGAGCCGAGTTCAATCGTTGACTTAATTTGCCAAAAAAAGAAATGAGATCTAAATGTGTGCCAAGTTCTGCAGACAGTCCAGAAATTTATTTACAAAGATGTATTAAGTTCTTAGGTTGACTGAAAACTCAATTGTTTTATTTTCCCTTAGAGAACAATGTTTATTCCAAAATATAACTTTTTTAATTTGAATAATATAATTATTTTCACAAAGCAAACAACTAATGACCTATTGAACCCCATAATTTGATGAGGCTAGTTTTTAGAACCTCACAAAATATAAACAGTGTGTAAAACTAGCCTCATCAAATTATGGGGTTCAATAGGTCATTAGTTGTTTGCTTTGTGAAAATAATTATATTATTCAAATTAAAAAAGTTATATTTTGGAATAAACATTGTTCTCTAAGGGAAAATAAAACAATTGAGTTTTCAGTCAACCTAAGAACTTAATACATCTTTGTAAATAAATTTCTGGACTGTCTGCAGAACTTGGCACACATTTAGATCTCATTTCTTTTTTTGGCAAATTAAGTCAACGATTGAACTCGGCTCCAATTTTTACATTTATGTTTTTGGTGGGATATCATTACTTTTTGTACAGAAAATTACTCTGCAAATTTGATTTACTTTATAAATATAATACTTTTTATATACGATTTTTTTTTCTTGCGGTTTCTCTGTATGGTTTGTTTAGTATTATTTTCTATATTTTCTTGTATGTTATGAATGTCAGCGCACATTGCCCCGTCATTATCTGCAATTTTTTAAACTCGTTTTCTGTTAGAAAAGATTACATGATTTTCTAAACATCCAGCGTGAATTTGTACACACACTATTACCAAGATGCAAAGATCGTTGTAGAAGAATCGTCGCCTTACTCCATGACGTTACGGTATTGCCATGACGCGATCTTGAAAGTTTACTCTAAACGCGCCTAAAGATGTTTCACTCATATTAATATTACGCAAATTAAATCATTTTACCTTCGACGAAGCCTTCTTCCATTACACCATTTATGGTAATTATTTTTGCATGCTTGTATTGGCTAAACATGTTTGTGCTTTATTAATATAATTGTATCACCATTGAATACCATGTTTAAAGCAAAATAAAGATTTTATTTATTTATTTATTTATTTACACTGAAATTAAAACTAAACTAAACACTCATAAATAAAGAATAAATAAATGTGAATATGTAAAATTATATATTATTTTTAACTGTATGAGCAATAAAGGCAATATTTTTATTACAATTTTCTTTTATTTTTTGAATAAAGAAATCATGCAATCGAAGTAATCCGCCCTAGCGATACTAGCGCGAGTGAGTGTGATGTCAGAGGCGCTTCGAATCTACAGATGTTTCGTCCTAAAATATGTAAACTTCAATAATCTATATCTCAGTCATTTATTGATGGATTTCAAAATTTTTTTCGGCCACTGATTAGTTTTGATCTATTTTTTAAGACTAGTAAGGTGAATATACTATTTTCTTTTTTTTTAAACTTTTCCATTTTTCCATACAAACAAAATTTATGTCATTGAAAAAAAAATTAAATACAAATAAATTCAGTATTTTCTGATTTTTTCCTTTGTACAGTCACTATTACCTAGTTGATTACAAAATTTGAACTTTCTAGGTCATCTGGAAGTAGGTTAGGTTTTGTATATGTCTATAAGTCAGTCAGTCTTAAAAATTGCGATTTTTGGATATTAATATCTACGCAACTGTTTAATCTGTATTTATGAAATTTAAGGTTCTTGTTTATCTTGAGGTCCTCTTGATATGTACCAAATTTGGTTTATATAACTTAAATAGTTTTCGAGTTATAAGGGGGTGAAAAGTGGCTCGAAATGGTTCGTGTAAATATACACACGGCTGCTGCTCGCCAGTTCTCTTCGCTTGAACTCGGCTTGACACGCTGCCGCGTGTCTAGATGTGGGTATTTGAATTATAAACAAACTAAACTCTGAACTAAGACTCTAAATATCTAAACTAAGCTTAGATAGGTACGTTAATAGGAAATCCAAAAGATACAATAAAATAAAGAAGTTAAATTTAAGACTACTGCTTTAGAAATAAATATTGAAAATTAAAATTACAATTTAGAATCAACGATACTACTGTCGCAAAGGATATCATGCAAGAAATGTACAAATGGTAAGCCTGATATAATAATGTCTGTATACGCTTTCACACTTGAACCACAGAAAATCGATTTAATGAAATTTGGACCAATTCCATAGGATCATGAACTAAGCAGTACCTATAAATCACAGGACGCTGCTAGTACCTATATTTTTTATAACATTCATTAGAACAGCCACATAAAAATAGTTGTAAAATAATTCTTTTTGCAGTTCACAGATGCAGATTTGAACATAATACATGTAGATGCAACATATGGCGGAGCGACTCACGACAGCCTTATTTTTAATAATTGCATCATTCGGGACCACCTCGAACAATTAGTACAAACAGGCGAATCTGTGTACTTGTTAGGTGAGTTAATAAAAAATAAATAAATAAAAAAGCCTTTTTAATTCCTTAATTAAATATATAGTTTTACAAAGTTTTACATTTATAGTGTTCAAGTAAATTATTCTAAGTTAAACAGTAAATACATGGTTTTTTATATTATTTGTTCAAGTAAATTATTCTAAGTTAAACAGTAAATACATAGTTTTTTATATTATTTGTTCAAGTAAATTATTCTAAGTTAAACAGTAAATACATAGTTTTTTATATTATTTGTTCAAGTAAATTATTCTAAGTTAAACAGTAAATACATAGTTTTTTATATTGTTAGGTGAGTTACCTCTTAGCTAATTTATAAAGACGAATCTTTGTTTGTTTGTAAATATTTAACTCAAAAACTACTGGATTAATTCCTTCAAAAATTCTTTCATCATTAAAAAAACTACTTTATTTTTGAGTAATTTAGGCTTTATTACCGAAGTTCACGGAATTCATAAAAATTGGAGAGCAGGCGAAATCATTGAAAACTACTAGTTTCATTAATAAAAATATAATTGTTGATGACAAAACATTTTATTTTTTAACAATATTCATTGTTACAGGTGATTCTGGGTATCCGCAGCGTCAGTACCTAATGGTGCCAGTTCCAAATGCAGACGAGGGAACACCAGAACATCACTATAACCAGCTGCATGCTACTGCAAGAAACACCGTAGAAAGAACAATAGATTTAGATGATAACAAGAAAGCCAGATTTAGATGCCTATTAGCACATAGAGTCCTACATTATGACCCCGACACGGTTTCGAAGATTGTAATAGCATGTTGCGTGCTTCACAATATTTGTAATCGTGCCGGCCTACCAGCTCCAGCCATACTCAATTCAGAGCTAGAGGTTGAGGCTGGTTTTCATAGGACCAGACAAAGTGTAGCTTCAAATGAGGATGTACCCAATGAAACTGCACTTGGTCAGCTATGTAGACAAAGATTGATAAATGAATTATGGAGGGCAAGGAACACGCGGGAATTATAATTAATTCAAACAAAAATCAATGCAAATTATTTATTCCGGAAAATTATATTCATAGGTGTTAGTAACTCAATTAGGGCTTATAAACTAATGTTAGTAAATTAAGAAACTATACTTAAGTAAAACCACAGATAATTTTTTACTACTAAAATAAGTTAAGAACTAATAAATGTATTTAAGTATAAAAGTATTTTATTTTTTTAAATTTTCAGCTAATAATTTAAGACCTTCCCCGACGGCAATCAGGCCCTCTGCTGTCATTCTGTTGGTCTCCCTTTGTGAGTTGACCATCACCTCCTGTAACTCACAGTAGCGACGGTCAATCTCAATCCGTTGCTCTTCCAAGCTAAGAAACCTTTCGGTAAAGGTTGTTAATTGAGATTGCCGCCTTTGTGATGGAGGTGATCGTCTTCTTTGCCGTTGTTGTGGAAGACTCGATGACCCTGAAACGTAAAAATAAATATTAATTTATTATTATTTCCACCGGTGACGAATTTTTGACAAGTCTTCTTATTATTATTTCCTTAATTCATTATCAAGTATTATTTAGTTTTATTTGTATGTATTTCCAAATTTTTATTGTTGACTAGCTTTCCGCCCGCGGCTTCGCCCGCGTTTTCAAAGAAAAACCCGTTCCCGTAGGATTTCCGGGATAAAACCTATCCTATGTCCTTTCTCGGGTATCAAAATATCTCTATACCAAATTTCATGCAAATTGGTTCAGTAGTTAAGGCGTGATTGAGTAACAGACAGACAGACAGAGTTACTTTCGCATTTATAATATTAGTATGGATTATAAATAATGTAAATCAATTCATAAATCTCATAATTACTTGTGTTACGACGTGGTGATGGACCCGCGACGTTCAATTGACGTCGAGCAGGAAAGTTGCCTGAGCCAGAGGGGGTAACTGCTTGCAGAGGGCTCGTTACCTCCGCTCTCGGTGGTGTATGAGCAGGGGAAGGTTCGGGATTCAGGATACAGTCAACATATTGCTGAATTAGTTGAGGTCTCTGAAAAAAAAAACATAGTATTTCAAATACTGGAATCAATAAAAAAGTACCATTTTCATAATATCTTATTAATATATACCTCAGTATCTGCCATACTAACATTTTCCGTATTTATAGCAGTCTCATCCAAGACTTGGTATTCCTAGAACAATATAAGAAACATTTGTAATAAGTTGTTTATTATTAAGTTATATTTTATTAATACACTAGGTATTTACTTACAATAGTTGTGGTTTCATTTATCATAGATGAAGTCAGCAATGTGGGGCTTTCGTTGGCATCAGTAAGGACGGGGATTTCCTAAAAAAAGAACATGACATTGAATAATTATATTTTACATACATACATGTATCGGATCAACAAAATTGATAACAATAGCTTACTTCAAATGGATTAATTTCCAAATGCCTATCACCAATTGCAAAACCTTCCCCGCCCATTAATGTAGGTATTTTCTCCTCCACCTCTGAAAGCTCCACCACCGATTCACATCCACCACCAGTCTTATTGCGTGCCCGGTATCGTAGGGCAGCTTTTTTCTTCACGGCACTCTTTTTGTCAGACCAATACTAAAGCAAAATTAAAAGTTTATTAATATGTAGGTAAGCCAGATACCTACACGGTATAAGATGAATAGTTTACTATATGCCTATTGCCTACCTTTGTCCACTGTTTCCATGTTTTAGTGCAGCCTCCCAAGCTATTTAATTTAATAGTCAACTCCTCCCATGTTTTTCTAGCTTCGTCTCTAGCGCTCGGGACTTTTGAAAAACCCTTGGCTAAGCTAGGATGTTTGCCAAGATAGTCGACTAGATACTCTACTTGGGCACGGGAGGGATGAGACGACCTTTCCGAGGAGCTACAATGTTTAAGATTTTAAGTTAAATATTTCAATAAGCTTGTTGTTTAAGATAATATTTTAGTTAAATACAAGAATCACATTACTCACCTCATAGTTGTTATTTTTGCAGTTTTCTCCTTTAAATAATTTATGCAACACGTTTAACACTGTAGGGGCTTGTTATATGCGGGTGTAATGAAAGAATGAAATAACTAGGCACAGGTTATATTAATATATTTCGTTAACTACATATATTTATCCGTATGTAATTAATATTCAACCTATGCGACCAACCCGCGTCCCGACAAGCCCGTACAAAGTCAATGCATAGCGCACAAACTGTTTATATACGGGTTACCGTGTGAACCTGTGGTGTGAACTTTCTTAGTAGGTACTACACTTGAAATTCGATAACTCGTAAATTGGCTTGTCGTCGCTACAACACCAATTACACAACAACTTAATAAAGCCAAAAAAACTCCAACAAAACTTTTAGAAAGAATGCAACACGAAACACTTTAAAATTAGGTACAAAAAACCACTTGAGAAATAAACAAACGTCAAACGAACCACAGATAATCGTCCTTTTTTTTTCAGTGACGCTAGTATTATTTTGATTTTAAAGAATTTATCAGTGTAAAATTGCAATTTTAGTTTAATTCCACCCACGGTACAATACTAAAGTGTTATTATGTCTTCAATATGTGTTAAATTGCCGCATTTTAAAGATAATAACAATATCGATAAATTCAAATCTATAAGATCCCTTCACTAAGCAAGTGAGTTTCGAAGTGAGACTCACTTCGCTTCGCCTCTGCCGAGCGGATGTTTACAGAATGCGAAACCAAAAACTCGAACGTTCGAAAGTGAAGTGAGTCGACTCACTCAGGTGAGATGCGAGTTTGGGCGCGTTTTTTACAGAATAGCCTAGCTGTATCGATTATAGATCACGGCCCAAGTATTCTTTTAAAAAAATATTCAATGTACAGTTTGACTTTCCTACGATTTTATTATATGTATAGATATTAACAAATTGTAATGCTACTTTACGTTAGTCGAAGCCGCGGGTAACAGCTAGTAATAATCATAAAAGAACTACTAATAGTCAACCGTGAAAAACAATTGCCAACCATGTAACTTGACGATATTATATCAATTTTGGGTCTTCAATCGAACATACATCAAAATGCATTGTTTTAATGCATTGCATTAGAGTAGTATGGATTCTGTCAAAACATCGAAACAGCTGTTTAAACAAATAGTAATTTAGTAGTATGTGCTCAGACGGTGAGGGCAAACGAACCCGACCTACTGTATTTACCTGTACAATATATAAGTGTTAGCGATCGACGTTGCTTCGTTGTAAATATGATTTGTATAACTTACTAATGTTATTGTTTAATTGTAGATATTGTATTCTCGTTATTTTGTTCATATTAATATGCTCTTGAAATTGTAGAATTGTACATCTATATGATGTTTATAACATGTTTGAATGTATGATATTATGTACTATGGGTACAACATTGAAAGAAATTTGTTAAATGTTCTGTAAACATTAGAAAAAATTTTATTGTATTTGGAAATTAAGATTATTGTTTTGTGTCAATTTCAATTATTGCCAAGGTTTATAGTACGAAAAGAAAAGTATTGAGTTCAATTTTAATTAAAGTTTACGAAATGTTTGCGAGTTCACTATAAAACTGCGGATTTGTATATGTAGACTATTGTATTGTACTACAAATTGTATATTATTTTAAAGGTATTTTTTGTGGCGTTAATGTGAAATATTTGTTTATTTTGTAAATTATAAATTAATAAAGTCTCGAGCAAGTAAAGGGCTGGTCGATAGCGAAACGGGTTTGCACGATACGCACGGTTTGAGCATAGCGCACGGGCTCTCCGTGCGGTAAAGACACGCGGATATAATCCCCACGCGGAGCGTAAGCAAAATGAGTTCTCGGGAGTCAACGGTACGGAGCACAAGTAACCTACGCGACTATCACCAGCCCTCGAAAGCTACTTCAGGAAGAAACGCTGATTTTTATTTCGCTACGTTATTATAGCAAAGCCCGCGTGCTTTGCTCGCGAAATAAATCCCTCGCGTCTATACGGGCTGTGACGGCTTATACTACGTTTTCCACTGGCGCTAGCAGAAGCGTCGGGAGTGAGCGTGAACCAGCGTTCGAAGGCGTTCACTCAGCGGAGATAGACATACGTTGTTTATCGGCCGTGCACATATTATATCGCGTGACCTGCATACGAGCAAGATCGTACTGCGCCTACGCCGCGATAAACACGGTCATACATTCTCTGTTTCCGCACACAACATTTTTGGTTCTTCGAGCCGAATTCTGCATAGAATATTTTTGGTTCATTGGAGCCTGGTCCTTCGTTTATAAGAAGAAAACGTACGAAGAATTGAAGATGCCAATCACGAGGTCACATAAGAAAACTCCGATTGATCGTCGTACGTCAAGACAAGATGATGAAAGCCGGCTAGAGCTAACGCCGATGAGTCATGACGCTACGACGACAGATGTTGATATTGTATCAACATCACCGAGAACTCCGCCAGCCACAGAGACCCACGCCACTCACACAATGGCTGAAATGGGCACCCACGAGTCGAAGAGTAAGGATTTTGGATCAAAAGATACTCTTATATCGGCTACAGAAGGCCGTAAAGCGATGTCAGTTCGCTCGGCACAGGCTGGTGTACGAAAACGAACATTAGAAGCGAAACAAGAATTGCTTCAACGCGAATTGGAAGTAGCTCAAGCGGCTGCGCGATTAGCACGCGTTAAAATGGAACTCGCGGAATGTGAAAATGAGCTGTTAGAGTCCGATAGTGATGAAAATGACTTCATATCGGAACATGTAGAAAATTGGATCGCTGAAACAAATTACGCCGATAACAATGAACAGTGCAATAAACCGTCTATACAAAAGCCAGCTAAGGAAGAATGCAAAAATCCGACTATTGAAGTGCAAACATTGGCGGATGCATTAAAGGAAATTATATGCACAAAAAATAACACGGCGGCGCAACCGAATTATATAAACGAGTTGCCGCACTTTGACGGTATTAGTGATGAATGGATAGCATTCAAAACAGTTTATGACGATACAGCCCCATTGTTTAATGATGTACAAAACATGGCGCGATTACGCAGAGCAATAAAGGGTCGTGCACGTGAAGCAATAAAAAGTTTGCTTTATTCAGCCGCTAAGCCGAATGACGTCATCGACTCGCTAAGACGCCGCTACGGTAGAACAGATGCTTTGGTTCTTGCAGAGTTAGACAAACTGCAAGCATTAAGAAAAATAACAGACGATCCTCGCGATGTGTGTATGTTCGCGAGTCAAATAAATAACAGTGTGGCGGCTATCAAAGGTTTGAAGAGACCTGAATACCTACAAGCGCCGCATATTGTGAAAACGATATTAGACAAGCTACCACAATCGTTTTTATATCGGTGGTATGATTTTATCGGCGACGAGGAACACGGTGTTTCGGATATTACACGTGTTTCCCAATGGCTTAACCGTGAAGCAGATCGATGTGGATCACACGTGAGTCTTGGTGAAACAAACAATTGGAGAATGAATAGAAAGAATGTATACTATGGTGAAGAAAACGATGTTGCGTCATATAGTATCAGTGAAAGTAAGAACACGTGCTTTCACTGCAAAAATGAACACGTGCTTAGTGAGTGCCCGCAATTCATGAAATTAACAATACAAGAACGTTGGGATATTGTTAAAAAACATCGCGTATGTTTTAATTGCTTAAAGGGAAAACATCGTAAAGAGAACTGTCGCAAATCGCCATGCAAATATTGTAAACGGTGGCATCACTCGCTTTTGCATGTTGAATACGCCGTGCAAAAGCCAGACAGCGATAGTGTGCATCAAGAGCCTGTAATGACGAATACAGTGAATAATGTGTGTGCACCTAAGACGTCACGTGCTTATTTAAAAATGCTCGAAGTTGAAGTATTTGGGCCAAAGGGCTCGGAAAAAATAATTGCTCTGTTAGATGAAGGATCTACAGTTACCTTGTTGGACTCAGCTGTGGCAAATCGTGTTGGTGCTAGTGGTTCGAAAACAAAACTCGTAATACAAACTGTGGGTGGAGGAAATATCGTGAATAGTGACACGCAAGTAATAAAGTTAAAAGTGAAAGGTATGCATAACAAAAAAGTGCAAAGATTAAATCAAGTGCATACAGTAGACAATTTAAAACTAGCCCCGCAGTTCTTAGACAAACAACGAATGCAACAGTTCCGTCATCTACGTGAGTTTACTACTCAACTGTACTACGAGGCTAAAGAGCCTTTATTACTTATCGGACAAGATAATTGGCAATTATTAGCGTCTAAACAAATGAGAAAAGGAAAAGCGGGACAACCAGTGGCATCACGTACAGCGCTTGGATGGGTGCTTCATGGAGTTGATACTACAAATACGACAAGGTCAGTTAACGTTGTCAATACATGTTTTTATGCAAGTGCAGGCAATACAATGCCTAATGTTATAAAACAAAGCCTAAAAAGCCCACGTGAGCTACAAGTGAAAGATTATGCACTTACAACGCATAATAAAACTTGCACGTTGAAATTTATTGATAAACATGACCACGTGACGAGAAAGGGCCAATGTACAAGTAACAACAATTGTTCTAATACGTCTCTTACAAAGGCATTTAGACAAAAAGTGCCCTCACAATATTATTTCAATCAAAGGCCGAATGTTCAAAAAGGTCAAATGAATCGTCGAGTTAACAGGTCCCCCACACGATATGGGAATTGGAAATATAGAAAATTTGATCCTGATGGGATAACAAACTACAACAACTTGAGTGGAATGTCATCGATCGCTAGTCACAGAGATTAGTGCTATGCACGAGGGGGAGGATGTTAGCGATCGACGTTGCTTCGTTGTAAATATGATTTGTATAACTTACTAATGTTATTGTTTAATTGTAGATATTGTATTCTCGTTATTTTGTTCATATTAATATGCTCTTGAAATTGTAGAATTGTACATCTATATGATGTTTATAACATGTTTGAATGTATGATATTATGTACTATGGGTACAACATTGAAAGAAATTTGTTAAATGTTCTGTAAACATTAGAAAAAATTTTATTGTATTTGGAAATTAAGATTATTGTTTTGTGTCAATTTCAATTATTGCCAAGGTTTATAGTACGAAAAGAAAAGTATTGAGTTCAATTTTAATTAAAGTTTACGAAATGTTTGCGAGTTCACTATAAAACTGCGGATTTGTATATGTAGACTATTGTATTGTACTACAAATTGTATATTATTTTAAAGGTATTTTTTGTGGCGTTAATGTGAAATATTTGTTTATTTTGTAAATTATAAATTAATAAAGTCTCGAGCAAGTAAAGGGCTGGTCGATAGCGAAACGGGTTTGCACGATACGCACGGTTTGAGCATAGCGCACGGGCTCTCCGTGCGGTAAAGACACGCGGATATAATCCCCACGCGGAGCGTAAGCAAAATGAGTTCTCGGGAGTCAACGGTACGGAGCACAAGTAACCTACGCGACTATCACCAGCCCTCGAAAGCTACTTCAGGAAGAAACGCTGATTTTTATTTCGCTACGTTATTATAGCAAAGCCCGCGTGCTTTGCTCGCGAAATAAATCCCTCGCGTCTATACGGGCTGTGACGGCTTATACTACGTTTTCCACTGGCGCTAGCAGAAGCGTCGGGAGTGAGCGTGAACCAACGTTCGAAGGCGTTCACTCAGCGGAGATAGACATACGTTGTTTATCGGCCGTGCACATATTATATCGCGTGACCTGCATACGAGCAAGATCGTACTGCGCCTACGCCGCGATAAACACGGTCATACATTCTCTGTTTCCGCACACAACAATAAGAATAGTATAAAAAAATCCTATAGTGGCATTTAAACTTTTTGTTATGAAAGTGGCGCCATCTTGTTTGTGTTAAGTGACACGTTTGGCACACGACAGGCCGTTTTGTCGCTTAGCCCTTTACAACTGAGGGAAAAAATATACTCAGACCTTTTTGACCGAGTACACAGGACTTATTTATGTGTACCTAAGTATGACGTTAAAAAATTAAAAAAAATCCTGAAGTTCATAGTTTCCTGAAAACGTACCCTCACGATTGTGGTTATATGACATAATCACGTGTGTCATGACAGTTATCTTACGTTCATATTTAGCTATCCTATAAATTTATATTATTGCACAGTGGAATCTTTCTATTAAACCCATGGAGTTTGGATTGTGCGGAGTGCCAATATGAAGATCGATTTTGTAATACGAAAGCATTTCTCTCATTAATACATTATTAAACTCAGTGTCGGGGTCTGAACTAATTCTATTGGGAATACCAATAAGAAAAATATTTAATCAAAGCTCTGATAACTTCGTGTGTAGATCGGTTATGGATTTCTATGGCCTGACCTAATTTAGTTCAAGTTGAATCACATGATTTGTTCTTGTTAATGTGGACCCAACACCTGATATTGTTCCATTGATAGGCAACCTTTTCGCCTTTATGTGTTGAGCTGCTCTTTCACTTATAAACGTCGCCGTCTTAATACTTGTCCTGACGTCCCCTTGACAGTAAAAATAGCAGTTGCGAGTAACGACGTAGATAGTGTAGCCATGTGTGAAGTTATTGTAGCATCGCTACCATTGACCTCTTCTAAAATATCATCTTCTTCATGTTGTTCTTCTACATAAGTATGCAAAGATAATTGTGTCGAGTTTTGATTTTCTTCTTGAGTTTGAGCTTTTCTTTCCAGGTTCATGAAGGAGGGAATGATGCCGTTTACCACATATTCTGCACGATGCCTTGTGATTACAATATATAAGTGTATGGCCCGGTACTAAACATTATAACATAAATCTTTTAATTTTGCGAAGGCGCTGCGTTCTTTCGGTTGTAGTTTCCCGTATTCCTTACAATGACTAAGAATATGAATTTGTTGCAAAAAATACAAATTTTACTCATAAATATTCGCGACATGATATGAGCGTTCTTTTAAAGTTCTATTGCCTGTGTCGTTGTTAACTCTAAAGCATGAATTCTTCCTTCTAAGACCGTAATCAAATTATTTTTTTTTTTCATTATACATTCATTCTACGTCAAACCGTTGATTCGAACACAAGTGCGTTTCATAAATATAAATTTATAAAGAATAGAAAAAATTCGATCACGAGGCTGGACTCGAACCCGCATCCTTCGCGCCATTCCGGGGCGGATGCCTAACCAACTCAGCCACTCGTGACCCGCCTGAGCAATCGAATTTATTCTATTACTAGCTGTGCCCGCGACTTCGTCCGCGTGGAATAGCGACTGCATAGTAGTTACTACTTTACATACAATTATTTAGTAAACACGTACAAACAATTCATAGAATTGTTAATAGAACTTATTACTAATCTAAGCTAAAAAACTTACGTACTTTCCGGAAATCCGGGGCATTTTCCGGGGATATCCGGAAAATGCCTGTAAAATATCTGGAAAATCCCCCGGAAAATGTGTGAAAATGACCGGGAAATACCCGGAAAATATCCGGAAAATGCGTGAAAATGTTCGGGAAAAGCGTGGAAAATGCCTGAAAAATCTCCGGAAAATGCCAGGGAAATGTCAGGAAAATGCCTGGGAAATGCCTAGAAAATATCTGGAAAATATCCGGAAAATGCGTGAAATGGTCCGGAAAAGGCGTGGAAAATGCCTGGAAAATCCCCGGAAAATGCGTGAGGAATTGCCCGGAAAATGTCCGGAAAATATCCGGAAAATGCGTGAAAATGTCCGGAAAAAGCGTGGAAAATGCCACTTCAAATTTGCGAAGTAATTAAAGCAGACAACCAAAAAAAGAAAAAGAAAGCTAAAATCTTGTATATGGGATATTCATATTTCATATTATGTACTTAATGTATGGAAGGGTTTAAAGATATTTTTTTTGATATTTCTCGATTTATTTAAAATTATTATTAGGTTAAGTACTTTCGATATCAGTTTAAAGTTTTTTGTTATCTGTAATACTTACAAAAAAAAATCGCCTGTGCACACTGAACGATTACACCTTGTACATGAATGCCTTAGCAAATGTTCGCCGTGATTATTTAAATGATCATATTTTTTTTTATTAATGAACCAATTGACATGAATTAAACACTAAATGACAAAAAAAATTAACTGCAGTTTTGGGTTCGGGATCAATTTAATAATTACACCTGCTAATATGTTTTTACATATTTTCATTGTATAAAATCGTAACATAATTTCCTTTATGTATTGTTCTATTAACACATAGATAATAATATCTTCCCAAGGTACTAAATTTTAATAAAAAAGTTGTTTTTGTTATTTATATCTAAAAAAGAGTATTTATATTAGACAGAAACAAACATAAAATTTTTATAAGTTTTATGGAAGCTGAATGTAATGCAAATGGGCAAATATAAAAGTAAAATTAGGTATTTAAAATAAATAAATGAAACAACTACCAATTACAGAAAAACTTCTTTTTCGGTTGAAAATTGCTGGATCATGAGTATAATTCTTTATCTCTTACCTTGGGCAGTCTGGAAGAGATCGCTAGTAAGCGATAAGACCGCCTTATGTACATACCGTGTTAATCCATTTGGTATGATTGTAAATATTTTACTTGGTGTGGTACGTATATTACCACACCAATTGATAAATAATATGTACTCTGATCCCAGTACGATCTGTACCGCGATAGCCATAACGATAATAAAACAATCAGATGACAGTAAAGCACGATTAAAAATCATACTTGTACAGTAGTTGTGAGTGCAATATTTACGTTTCAAAATAACATTTTTTTTGGTACTAAAACGTAGGTAGATTCTCACGCACGCACGCTGATACGTGGTTGGCTGCCCCTTTTCTCATTCCCGAAAAATATCCTCTAAAATTAACCAAGATTCTTCCAATGATTGTACCATACGTTGGAAATTAACTTAAGTCAACAATTGACCACGCGCCAGGATACTTATTTCTACTACATCCTCATGCAAATCGTTAATTTTTATGAACATTGAATCTGTAAATAAAAAAAATGAAAAGATTACATTACCTAATTTTATTAAAAAGCTACTAACAAATAAAATTCTATCAAGAACTAAAGTGACATTCTTTGGGCGTTTAATATAGTCTTGTAAAAGTTATACATAAAAATAAAATTTCATCATTTTCTTATTTTGTCGTAACTTCAATTCTAATTAAAAACATGAGTCTAACTATATAATTAATTAATAAAGTAATAATTAATTATAAAAGCTACAATTTACCTTTAGTGGGAACGCAAGAAGGATTTTTTAAAATGTCACAATTAACTGTTAATAGTGTCTTGTTTGACATCAAATAATAAACATCTACCCTCACTTGTAAAATTTTATTTAGTATATTCACATAAAATATAAGCACCTGAAGTGGACTCTGGGAAGACATGGGTTAAAAAGTTAAATAAATAAGTACAATTAAAAACCCCACCAATATCATATTATTTAATTTTTAATTATGAATTTGCAAGAAGCGTTAAACATG
Source organism: Colias croceus (assembly GCF_905220415.1). NCBI lineage: Eukaryota > Metazoa > Arthropoda > Insecta > Lepidoptera > Pieridae > Colias > Colias croceus. The sequence goes on from NC_059567.1 coordinate 1,500,425, forward strand.
TAAATTAATTTGATTTTAATGAAGTCTCATAGATGGCGCTGTTTCAAATTTGTCTTTATACTACTAAGATTCATTAAACTGTTTCTCTGCCAAAATTACGTAAATGACGTAGTTTTTATAGTGTAAAGCTAGATAATAGCGTGGCTTACCCAAAAACAACATTTAAACATGAGTCTTTAGATTGTACGCTGAACGGAATACGTTAGAAAAATAAAGGTTCACAGCTCCTCCCCCGGAGGTGATAGCATGATAATGTGTATATAAAAGCCTCACCCGACCTGTTAGTAATATTCATGCAAAATTTGAAGTCAATCTATGCGGTACTTTTCGAGATTAGCTCGGACAAATATACAGACAAACAGACAAACAGACAAACCGACAAACAGACAAACAGACAAAAATTCTAAAAACTATGTTTTTGGCTTCTATATCGATTATAGATCATGGATTATGTATTCTTTTAAAAAAATATTCAATGTACAGTTTTGACTTTCCTACGATTTTATTATATGTATAGATTTCAGTTTTATGTGTCTTAAGGGGCTACTTACTGCCAATTGCCTGTTTTCTTCGTCTAACTACTCTTCGGTTAGTGAATATAAATGTCCAAAAAAAATATATGTTACTTATTAGACCTTAAACTTTAATTTCAACGTTTGAAATAATTCTATCTATAAAAATAATGTCCGAAAAAATATTCCAAAGTGGAGCATTTCTTGTTTGAATTTTCGTAACTCCGTCTAAACGGTATGGAGTTTTGCTATTTTTCTTTCACAATAATATTTTAAAAGGTGATTGTCATAAATTGTACGTTTGGCGAGACAATGCAAGTTCTTAGTGAGCTACAAATAATTATTTACTGTTTTCTAAATGAAATGAAATGAGCGGGTCCGTGCGCAGGCGACGGGCGGCACTGTAGCTCGAACTGTCGGACGAGGAGGTTGTGCTGCTCATTCTCTAAAATTGTATTTTGCCTGATTGTGGATGGCAATATTGTGCAATTTTTTTTGGCCAATTTTGTGCGTGCGCGTGGTTTCACATAGTTAAGTTTTATTTTAACTATGTTTGCGAATATGTGCCCGCCTGCTACTAACTATGTTTTCTATTAGAAATCTTGTTTTGAACTTGTTTTTTTCTCAATCGGGTTTTTTAACAACTTTTTTATTTTATGCTTTTTAGTGCACATTGATTAGCTTAGTAGGTCAAACCCCTACACCCTACACCCGTTACGTCAAGATGGCGGGACTTCCTCAGGCATTTTGAAAATTATCCTACTAATATTATAAATGCGAAAGTTTGTAAGTATGGATGTATGGATGTATGGATGTTTGTTACTCTTTCACGTAAAAACTACTGAACCGATTACAATGAAATTTAGCACACATATAGAGGGTAACTTGGATTAACACATAGGATAGTTTTTATCCCGGAAATCCCACGGGAACGGGAACTATGCGGGTTTTCCTTTGCAAACGCGGGCGAAGCCGCGGGCGGAAATCTAGTGTATCTATAATCCTAGTTCCTACTAATATTCGAAAGTTTGTATGGATGTATGGATGTTTGTTACTCTTTCACGTAAAAACTACTGAACCGATTACAATGAAATTTAGCACACATATAGAGGGTAACTTGGATTAACACATAGGACAGTTTTTATCCCGAAAATCTCACGGGAACGGGAACTATGTGGATAAGCCGCGGGCGGAAATCTAGTAGTGCTTAATTATTAGGTACTATTTTATACTTTCCTAAAAAACTTCTACTCTAACAGGATTTCAAGATATTCTATAAACAAAGTGGTCCCGCCATTCTGAAGTCAAAACAATAAATATGCGTAACAAAAATAAGATGGAGTAACTTTCTATACTTACTTATTTTCCGGGCTAAAATGTACTTTAAGGGCCGTCGAGTTGGGCAACCAAAATTTTTTTGGAGAAAGGTCTATGCCTAAGTAACTGACATGTAAAATCTTAACCTGCGGAGACTTATAGTTTTTTAGAAATTAATAATTAAAGTTTCATAATTTTTCATGCAATTTCGAGCAACCATCTTGACATTTGTTTTTTTTTTGTTGCGTTTCGTTTTTGCAAGTACAACTCTTATACCCATGATTTTTTTTATTTAATTAATTTACATGTTATTGAATGTTTTTAGCCAAAATAACAATGTTTTTATAACAATTTTATAGTTATTTTTATAGCTCACTTGCTTCAGTTTTTAAAATCGATTAACTTTTACTTTTAGTATTCAAATAGGTAGCGAGGAGCGAAGCGACGAGCGTGTTAGGTTAACTCTTGAAGCGACTTTAGGGCGATATTTCCACTCAAAAAAAAAACAACGTAGGTTAAAACGTACTTAGGTAGGTAAAACTACGTACGTAGGTAACGAAACGCAACAAAAAAAAAACAAATGTCAAGATGGTTGCTCGAAATTGTATGAAAAATTATGAAACTTTAATAATTAATTTCTAAAAAACTATAAATCTCCGCAGGTTAAGATATTACGGGTCAGTTACTTCGGCATAGACCTTTCTCCAAAAAAATTTTGGTTGTCCAACTCGACGGCCCTTAAAGTACATTTTTAACATTTTCCGATTTTCAAAAATTCGTAACTCAAAAATTTACGACTCTCAACTCCACGACCTATAAAGTACAATTTTACCTTTTTAAACTATTAAAATAGTAAATTCAGTATAAAAAAGTAAAATAAAGTTTTTAATAGCACCTGAAAAAATTACAATGTTAATAAAATTGCATTTCCTTCAGGCGCTTTTCTCTTAAAATTTCGTTCACCTATCATCACTGATTTCATTTCACAAAAATAAATCTATGTTGTTTTATTATTGTAAGTAATATAAGCATGATACACTTTTTTGGAATCCTTATTATGATACCTTTAATTTGATACCCGTATTGCAGAAAAATATTTTTTTTTTGTATTTTAGTCTAGCACCCCATATTTTTCTTTTTTATTGTCACCTATCTAAAAAAACTTGGCCTAATACGACGAATCTAACGATACCCTAAATAAAGAAATCCATCCAGTGGTTCGGAAGATATCAGAGTATAAAGAATATTAGATACATACAAAGATAGGCGCGAAAAACATAACCCTTCTTTTTAGTCGGGTAATAAAAATGCCCGAGCTGCTGCGGAACGCGACGCGAGCGGATAGTTGCGATAGCGCGGATCACGCTCGCGCTCTGCGCACGTAAAAATGAAGCGGGGGTGCTTGGCTAGCGCGGGGAGAACGTCCAAATCCTCAAAATCGTTTCACTGTTACAACAACCTTAAGGGACACACCGCGCCATCTATTGAGATGATTTAAAAACCATCTCAACCAATATGAAGCACTTTTCAGTGAATACAATATTGTAACGATGGAACCCGACCTTTTCTTGAATTTATATTTTTTGGTTTTTATGTCATTCAAATGCTTTATAAATATAAATTTATAAAGAACTAGCGGTCCGCCCCGGCTTCGCCCGTGGTACATATTAACGTTTTCTCTACATAAGAACCATCCTCGTACTTCAAGGAATATAATAAAAAAAGAATTATCGAAATCGGTTCAGCCGTTCTCGAGTTATGGAATTACAACGAAAAGTGGCATTGATTTTTATATATTAGATAGAAAAAATTCGATCACGAGGCGGGACTCGAACCCGCATCCTTCGCGCCATTCCGGTGCGGATGCCTAACCAACTCAGCCACTCGTGACCCGCCTTAGCAATCGAATTTATTCTATTCTTTCAGTTTTATGTGTCTTAAGGGACACACCGCGCGCCATCTAGTGAGATGATTTAACAACCATCTCAACCAATATGAAGCACTTTTCAGTGAATACAATATTGTAACGATGGAACACGACCTTTTGTTGAATTTATATTTTTTGGTTTTTATGTCATTCAAATGCTTTTTTTATAAATATAAATTTACATTCACACAACACACACACACACAAACATACTCAATACACACATTCACTTACACATACGCAGACACAAACATACTCAATACACACATGAACATAGGTACACTAACTTATGCCCACACATAATCACTCGACTCCTTTCATGTTCATAAGTAACTTAAGATACCTTTACGATTAGTTAATTTCTTTTATATTATCTATGTGCCAATCTAAAAAAACAAATTCGTTGACTTAATTATTGTGATGACCACCTGAGATGTTTTTGAAGTGAAACTTCTTTATCGGGGGTGGACAAAAATTTTGTGTAACATTTTTGCGTTACGTTACGCCGCGCGCGTGACATTTTTGCGTTACGCCGTACTCGTAACATTTTTGCGTTACGCGCCAACTTTTTCTTATCCCTACCACGCGTGATTCGAAGTATCGGTCGATCAGCCGCTGGAATGTGGCCGGCGCGTTCTTGAGGCCGAAAGGCATGCGCTTAAAGCGATATATGCCGAGCGGAGATATGAAGGCTGTCTTATCCCTGTCTTATATCTGGACGCTCACTTGCCAGTACCCAGATCTGAGGTCCAGCGTGCTCATGAAGCAGTTCCTTTTTGTTGATTGCAGGAGCTCATCAATTAGTGGCATAGGGTACGTGTCCGATTTGGTAACAGCGTTCAGGCGCCTGTAATCTACACAGAACCTGACGCCACCACGAGCCTTAGGTATCATCAACGCTGGAGCGCACCATGCGGACTCGCACTCTTCAATTATGTCTTCCTGCAGCATTTTCTCAATTTCTTTTTTCATCACCTCTTTCTTCGCAGGATTCAAACGGTATGGGGGCACTGCTATCAGTGGGTGTTCACCTGTATCTATACGGTGCTCCGCGAAAGGCGTAGGAGCTCCCCCTAGACGGAAAATGTGCGCGTGCTTAACGAGGATCTGGGCGAGTTCGTCTCGTTCTGCCGACTCCAGCTGAGTACCCTCGTCATCCCGGAGAACATCTGTAAAGGCACAAGTAGTGCCACGCGAAGTTGGTTCAAAAAATAGCGTATTGTTAGTTTGTGGTGTATTTGTGTTTAAAAAAAAACACAAAATTATTAAAAAAATATTTATTTTCACAACACAACTTTTATACACACACAATATATATATTTCACTTTACGATTCACAATATAGAACTTAACGAATTCTATAATATAGAATAGGGATTCGTCCCCTGCACCCCGCGCGGTTACTGGTACTGGTGCTCCTCTCAGGCTAAGCCGGTGAAACCGTAGCTTAGGTGGTTATGCGACCATTAAGAGAGAAGCCCCTAAACTAAGAAATCAACGCGTTATATACATACAATATTGCTGATACCGCGATATAGGCCGGTGGGGTTTATAGCCCAAGTCAGCAATATTGGACAATGTAACACAATGGACAATGTAACAATGTAACACAATGGACAATGTAACACCTCCCTCCTTTAAAACGGAACATCCTACAATAAAAGGATGTGAGTAGAAATAGTAAACAAGAAATAGTAAATCAGAGGAGGTAGGGTATTGAAATTGAAACAAAATAATCTCGAAAAATCTAAAGTACTGAAATTGAAATTGAAGCAAAATTGAAATAGTAAATATAAAAGAAAAATAAAATTTGAATAATGATGTGGGGATGCAGAGAAGAATACGTGACACAAAAAAATAATCAAAATTTAATAAAATAATACAGAACAATAGTAATTTTATCATGTAGGAACTAGCATAATAATAAAAATAAAAACAACAATGTAGAATTGAAATAGCACAACATTTATATATAAGAATTGAAATGGCATAACATTAATTTACGATGTAGAAATTAAATCATTAATGTAAGATTTTGTAATAAAATTAAACAATTGAAATAAAACATTTTACAATTAAAACAATTTATGATTTAGAACTTAAAATAAGAATAACATTATTCTAGGATTTAGTAGTAAAAATTGAAATAGTATAACATAAATTTACGATATAGAAATTTAATTAAGATAACATTAATCTAGGATTTAGTAATAAAATAAAAATAAATTGAAATAGTATAGCATCGACTTACGATTTAGAAATTGAATTGGGATAATAATAATCTAGGATTTAGTAAAATAAAATAAAAAATTTGAAATAGTAATAACACATCGATATTGGGTCTAGAAATAAGATTTAGAAATTAATATAAGCTAACATTTATATAAGAAATAGGAATAAAAATTAAGGCACATAAAAATAATATGAAACTGGATGTAACAAGATTTAGAATGGCAATACAATGATATTTAATTAAATTCTAAATTTCTCCTTATAGATTTAGGAGAAGAAGAGTCATCAGATACTTCATTCATTTCAAAATGTGTTGTTCTTGATCTGTGCTCTATGGCTGTTGTCGATCTTGTATGAATACGATTGAAGATTTGTACACAACAATTAGAATTTTGTCGACTTCGAGAATTACAGAAACAGCGATAAAGTTTATATGAAATGGATGAAAATACTGTTATTGATAATAAGGTAGTTATAATGCTAAAGTAATAGCCGTAACGAATGTGATACGGTTGGTTTTCTATCTTTGTTAATTCGTCGCTTTTCTGATCTAATCTGTGAGAAACATATTGTAAAGAATCAAGATTGATGTGAGATAACTTTATATGAGTAAGATGAGGGATGCTGTTATTGATTCTAGTTTTGGAACAGCAATCATCTTCTATAATATTAAAAGTAGGAGTTTGTATATGAATTTTAAGTTCAAATTCACTAGAAGGCGTGAATTGTAATAATTTATGAAATGCTTTACAATTTTTAGGCACTTTAAGAATACCGGATCCAACTATATCATAATCGTTAATAATATCATCACAATTCATGGTTAACTTAGAAATATCTGATTGTACATATATCCATCTATTATTACTAATTTTCTGCCATATATCTATACTACCAAGAATTAATTTATAGTCAGTGGGGAGTTCATGAATGTACTCTGTAAGGATAGACACTTCACACGTGGGGTTAGAAACACTGGACTCAATATTACTGAGTTTACACACATAAGATTTGCTCGTTATCACTTTACACTCACTTAGATTGTCAAACGCAAAGTAAGTTAACTTGTCCGTGGTTATTGCCAAATATTTAGCGTTAGGTTTTATCATTGCAAAAGAGTGCGGGTTATTGATGTCATGAGGAGTTGGTAAAGCGTAGACATGAAATAGATTATATTCCGTAAGTGTAACTAAAGGAATTTTAACAACAAAAATAAGCTTATTATCGCTCATAAATGAGGAAATGTCGGCAATATCAAGAAGGACGTGTATATTATTTAATGCGATAGGTACTGGAAAGTTGACATTAATTTTATTTAAGCTAGATGTTAATTCTTGAAAAAGTTGAACTGGACTTAAAAATCGAAGGATGAACTACATTCAATTTGCCAAAAAGAATAGCATCAAGTAAGTTTCTAAGATTGGAATTTAAAATCATAAGGGAACTTTCGAGAGCACTAAACGTCATAGCGAGATGAGAATTGACTTGTAGTTTATTCGTATTTTCAGAAACTGATTCGAATATTCTGTTCAGCTTTTCCATATTTTCGTTTAAAGTCAGTTCATTGTCATTGAGTCTGTGAATAGTTTGATTAAATGTGGAAATAGTAGAAGACACGATATGTATATTAGATTTCATCAAAGTGGCCAAGTGAATAGTCTCAGATGATGTCATGATTCTTGGCGCGAAGGCCCTGGAAGAGAATTTTCATGAGCTAGTTTAATTTCGTCAACATGAAGTCTAGTATGTTTGCGATTGATAAGAATAGTAACGTTGTTGTTGTCATGAATTTTGACGATTCTGTACGGGCCTTTCCAGATGGGAGACAGTGCTTTACGTAACCTATGATGATGTTTGATATATACCATATCCTCGACATTATAAGACACTACTCGCGAATGCTTATCATAATACTGTTTCGATCTTTCTTTACTTCTAAGGATATTTTCACGAGCTAAGTTTCGAGATATAGAAAATTTATGCTTAAGAGTTTTAATATAGTCAGTATAAGTAAAGTCAGGTGAAATGTCATAAATTGAACTTGGAATATGGGGCTTACAACCAAATAAAAGTTCGTGAGGAGTAAAGTTAGTAGATGAATGAACAGCGGAGTTATAAGATATTAGAGCGGTAGGAAGATATTTATGCCAGTCATCTTGATTTTCACTAACATATGATTTGAGATATTCTTTGAGAGTTGCATGACTCCGTTCGAGAGCACCATTAGTTTGCGGATGATACGGAGAAGAAAAGAGATGTTTAATCTTAAAAAGGGAAACAACATTTTTATAAACTTCAGCGATAAAATGGACACCTTGATCAGACAAAAGCGTCTTAGGAATACCGAAATGAGAGATAAACTGAATAAGACATTGAGATGTTTGTTCTGCCGTAGAATTCTTTATAGGATACGCCATAGAATACTTAGTTAAATCGTCTTGAAAAGTGACAATGTAGCGATAATTCTCAGGACCAGATTCTGGTAATGGACCAACGATGTCAGTCGCAATTCTCTGAAGAGGCTCATGGGAAGTAGAAGTTATTTCCATGGGAGCACGATTAGTAGCACGTAACGCTTTGTTTTGTTGACATTGAGGGCAATTTCTAACATAAGACTCGATTTCGGATCTCATATTTTTCCAGTAATATAGTTCTTTCAATTTACTATACATGCGTGCAAAACCAGAATGTCCGCCTACAGGTGAGTCATGATTGTCTTTTAGGATAGTTGGGACTTCAGTAGGGGTAGGATAGATCATTTTATTATGATAAATATTAATCTTAATTCCAGTTTGATTAAAAACGTAAATAATCATCTCATAAATTAATGGAAATCTTAGTTTGTTAAAAGGATTTGAGAAATCAGATATAGAAATTTCTTTTACATTAGGATGATATATAACTAATTGTTTACGTAATTCTTTTAAGACTAAAAATATATCTTTATAAGATGCAGATTCAAAATGATGGACCTTTGTAAAAAGATGAAAGTAAATCTTGTTATTAACTGTTGAAATTTTGATTTCTTCAGTTCCTTTCCTGATAGTATAAAGGACTGTTTGTCATCTAATAATTCTAAGATATCATTGCAATAAGGATTTGAGTCATCTAGATCGATTGATGTTGGATAAGCTATAACTGAACAAGTTGTCTTTAAAAGATTTTCATTATGTTCAACTACTTCGGTATCACACATTGTGGGACTAGAACGGTTTCTAATAAAGGATTCATAGGATAGGTTGGTGATAAGTATTGTACCGTCAGTGTCGTTGATATCGTTAATAGCGTTGATAGGAGGTCGAGATAAGGCATCAGCGTTGGAATTTACTCTACCAGGTTTGTAAATAATTTCGTAATCATATTCTTCTAACTTTAATCTCCAGCGCACCAGTTTACTGCTGGGATCTTTGCAATTAAAAAGTCAGACTAATGGGCGATGGTCGGTGACAATTTTAAATTTCCGACCGTAAAGATAGGGTCTGAAGGTTTTAACACCAAAAAGAATTCCTAACAGTTCTTTCTCAGTTGTACTGTAATTACCTTCGGCTTTATTAAGTGTTCTAGAGGCATACGCGATTGGGAGATCTTTACCAATATCACCTTGAGATAAGATTGCGCCTAATGCATAATTATTAGAAGCATCTGTGGTGAGTATAAAATCTTTAGAAAAATCAGGATATTGGAGGATGGGAGCATTAGTCAACATGGATTTAAGGGATTCAAATGCTTGAGTTTGGGATTGAGACCAATTGAATTCAACATCTTTTCGAAGTAAGGAAGTAAGTGGCTTTGTGATTTTGGAAAAGTCTTTAATAAACTTTCGATAATAGCCTACAAGGCCGAGAAAGGATTTTATATCTTTAGGATTTTTAGGAATAGGATATGAGATAACAGCTTTTACTTTATCGGGATTAGGAGATACACCTTTATCAGTAATAGTATGACCGAGATAAGCGACTTCACGACGAAGAAATTCGCACTTATCTGGTTGCAACTTTAGATTATATTCTCTAAGTGCTTCGAATATGAGTCGGAGTTATGGGAAGAGATATGGGAAGACAGATCGTGGCTATAAATTATGACGTCATCTAAATAAATAAAGCAGTGGAGACCTTGAAGACCAGAGAGAACTTGGTTCATTAACCTTTGAAATGTAGCAGGAGCATTTTTCAAACCAAATGGCATTCTAGTGTATAAGACTTAATTATAGAAAATAATAAATATAAATAAATAAATAATAAATAAATAAATAAATATTATAGGACTGTTGTGTGCGGAAACAGAAAATGTATGACCGTGTATATAGCGGCGTAGGCGCAGTACGAGCTTGTTCGTACTGTTACATTGTCCATTGTGTTTACATTGTGTTACATTGTAAAATATTGCTGACTTGGGCTATAAACCCCACCGGCCTATATCGCGGTATCAGCAATATTGTATGTATATAAAGCGTTGATTTCTTAGTTTAGGCGCTTCTCTCTTAATGGTCGCATAACCACCTAAGCTACGGTTTCACCGGCTTAGCCTGAGAGGAGTACCAGTACCAGTAACCGCGCGGGGTGCAGGGGACGAATCCCTATACTATATTATAGAATCCGTTAAGTTCTATATTGTGAATCGTAAAGTGAAATATATATACTGTGTGTGTGTAAAAGTTGTGTTGTGAAAATAAATAATTTTTACTAATTTTGTGTTTTTTATTTAAAACACAAATACACCACAAACTAACATTGGTGTCAGAAGTAAAGGGGATTTTTCATCCCTTGGTCGCCCATACCCTGACAAGGCCGACCTGATTCACACGGTGGGCCCACTACGACGCCCTTCACGAGGGTACTAGTACCGCCCGCTGCCAATTGAAGAAGGATTCTCCCTGTGCCGAGGGTTCACTGCCCGGCACCTGTACCTCCGCCGCTACCAGCTGCTGCCGTCGCTGTCAGGACTCCACTGTGTCTGATTCACTATCAGGCACCGAGTCAGCCAACCAGCCAGCTAGCCAGCCAGCTAGCCAGCTCAAGCCTCATAGCTCGCCATCGCGTCACAAAAGCTATACCGGTGTATTACGAAACCCGGTAACAAGAATAAATACATCGCGCCACCGACACAATACACAATAGGGTGTCATATGTCGCTGCGTGTCGTCATCGCCGCATTCCTGTGAGTGTTTCGTTACTTTTTATTGCCATTTATTTTATTACGTTATAATATATTTTATCATTGTAAAAGATGTCCAAAAGCGAGGTTAAGTCTGAGTGTTCCACTATGTCTGAAATAGAAAATATTCCGCTTAATGTCTTATTAAAATTTATAAAACCATTCGACGGCGATAGGCAAAAATTATCGTCTTTTATTAAAAATTGCGAAAGCGCAATAAACCTTGCATCCAGTAAGCAGAAAGACATACTATATCGTTTCATTATATCGCAATTAGAAGGTAAAGCCGAATTAGCGTGTTCACTGAAAATTTTCGACAGTTGGAAGGACTTAAAAATATTTTTAAAGGCTACTTTCGGTGAGACTAAACATAGAGATCACCTTTTACTAGACCTTCAGAATTGTAAACAAAAACAAAATGAAACTGTTTCGCAATATAGCTTACGACTGGAGACATTCCTAACTCGACTACAAACTGATATCGCGCATTCAACTAAAAATCCAGACGAATTAAAAGGGCGCATAGCTAGTACGGAAGACCTTGCTTTACATACCTTTTTGTTAGGGTTGCCGTCTCACATATCCACAATTGTTCGATGTCGTAACCCTACGACATTATGCGATGCGATAAATCTCGCGGTGCAAGAGGAAAAATTGCACAATTACGTTCAGTCATCAAAAACTACTGAACAGAGGCCCAAATGTAGTTCCTGTGGAAAATTAGGTCACACAGAAAGGTCCTGTTTCCTCAATCGTCAATTCAAACGTAATATTCACACAGTTTCGTATAATGCAAATAATAGCTCAAACACTACTGTACCATTTTCCAACTCTCAGATTTGCAGATATTGTAAACATGCAGGCCATAATATTACGGAATGTCGTAAGCGCCAATATAATAATTCTCGACGACAAAATCACTCTGAACACAAAGTTCATGAGATTTGTGAAGATAGTAACAATGACTCTTTAAACTAAGAAGGATTCCGTTTCCGCGTCGTACGGAATCATCGACTCAAACCGACGTGACTTATGACCTATCTTATACTATATCGGCTCAATCGTCTCAATCTCCTATATCGACTCAATCGTCTCAATCTACTATATCGGCTCAATCGCCTCAATCTCCTATATCGACTCAATCGTCTCAATCTACTATATCGGCTCAATCGCCTCAATCTACTATATCGACTCAATCGTCTCAATTTCCTATATCGACTCAATCGTCTCAATCTACTATATCGACTCGATCGTCTCAATCTACTATATCGGCTCAATCGCCTCAATCTACTATATCGATTCAATCGTCTCAATCTCCTATATCGACTCAATCGTCTCAATCTACTATATCGGCTCAATCGCCTCAATCTCCTATATCGACTCAATCGTCTCAATCTCCCATATTGACTCAATCGTCTCAATCTCCTATATCGACTCAATCGTCTCAATCTCCCATATCGACTCAATCGTCTCAACCTCTTATATCTACTAAATCTCGTAAATCGACTCAATCGCGTGTATCTATTCAATCTCGTAAGTCAACTCAATCACGTATATCAATTCAATCTCCTAAGTCAAATGTAACTCCTAAATCATTTAACACGAAAAAGTCCCGTACTAAATCTACCTATTCTACATTTCCTAAACCTCCTATATCGAAAGGTTATCGGTCTAATAATTCAGTTAAGACAACTTGCAATTCTACTATTAATTCTCCAAACAGAGTAACTCAGAACAATACCAGTTCAGAATCTTTTGAAGCTATTTATGAAATTAATTATAATAATAAAATTCACTTACCTCATGTTTATGTTAAATCCTCATACTCAGACAAGCCTTTAGTATTTCTTGTTGATTCTGGTGCAGCTATTTCACTTTTGAAAAAATCATCTTTGCAATATGAACCAGAATTGATACCTAAAGTTATAAAATTCAAAGGTATCGATAAACAATCTGAGTATACTGAAAGTCTTGGTCAAATTAAATTTGATTTTAAATTCCCAGATCATTCTATTATCACTGATTTTAATTTAATTCCTGATTCTATTGATATTAATTTTGATGGAATTATTGGCAATGATTTTCTTAAGTCTAAAAATGCTAAGATCGATTATGAGACCAATATCCTGAAGATAGATAATTATTCAATTCCTCTCCACTTTACCAAACCTGTATACACTGTTCCGGCTCGATCCGAAATGATTATTGAGTGTAATGTCACAAATCCTAAAATAACCACTGGTTTCGTAGAAAAAACCGAAATTCAGAATGGAATTTTCATCTCCGGTTGTCTAGTTTCACTTAAAAGTAATAATCACGTTAATGTGTCTGTCCTGAATACTACTAGCTCTGACGTTATAATTAATTCAATTTCAGTTGAGTTGAATCCCTGTGATTTAATTGATCAATTCCAAGTTTCAAACACGAATGTGGTTTCTGAAACATCTTTAGAGAGAGTAAATAGGGTGCATGAACAAATAAGATCATCACATCTTAATCCTGAGGAAACTCGAGCTCTTTTTGATCTGTGTACCGAGTTTTCTGATCTGTTCCATCTTGAAGGTGATGCTTTAACTTGCACAAATACTCTTAAGCATGAGATCAAAACTACTAGCTCTCAACCCATTCATGTAAAAACATATAGATACCCTGAATGCCACAAAGAGGAAGTCAATAATCAAATTAACAAAATGCTTAATCAAAAAATCATTAGGCCTTCTAATTCTCCCTGGTCTTCACCCATCTGGGTAGTTCCTAAGAAGCAAGATGCTTCTGGCCAAAAGAAATGGCGCATCGTAATTGATTACAGGAAACTCAATGACATTACAATCGGTGACGCCTATCCTATTCCCAATATAACTGATATTCTTGACCAATTAGGACATAGCAAATACTTCAGTACCCTGGACTTAGCATCTGGATTCCACCAGATATGTATGAATGATAGTGACGCTGCAAAAACAGCCTTCTCAGTTCCCAATGGTCATTTTGAATACACAAGAATGCCATTTGGTTTAAAAAATGCTCCTGCTACATTTCAAAGGTTAATGAACCAAGTTCTCTCTGGTCTTCAAGGTCTCCACTGCTTTATTTATTTAGATGACGTCATAATTTATAGCCACGATCTGTCTTCCCATATCCACAAACTCCGACTCATATTCGAAGCACTTAGAGAACATAATCTAAAGTTGCAACCAGATAAGTGCGAATTTCTTCGTCGTGAAGTCGCTTATCTCGGTCATACTATTACTGATAAAGGTGTATCTCCTAATCCCGATAAAGTAAAAGCTGTTATCTCATATCCTATTCCTAAAAATCCTAAAGATATAAAATCCTTTCTCGGCCTTGTAGGCTATTATCGAAAGTTTATTAAAGACTTTTCCAAAATCACAAAGCCACTTACTTCCTTACTTCGAAAAGATGTTGAATTCAATTGGTCTCAATCCCAAACTCAAGCATTTGAATCCCTTAAATCCATGTTGACTAATGCTCCCATTCTCCAATATCCTGATTTTTCTAAAGATTTTATACTCACCACAGATGCTTCTAATTATGCATTAGGCGCAATCTTATCTCAAGGTGATATTGGTAAAGATCTCCCAATCGCGTATGCCTCTAGAACACTTAATAAAGCCGAAGGTAATTACAGTACAACTGAGAAAGAACTGTTAGGAATTCTTTTTGGTGTTAAAACCTTCAGACCCTATCTTTACGGTCGGATATTTAAAATTGTCACCGACCATCGCCCATTAGTCTGGCTTTTTAATTGCAAAGATCCCAGCAGTAAACTGGTGCGCTGGAGATTAAAGTTAGAAGAATATGATTACGAAATTATTTACAAACCTGGTAGAGTAAATTCCAACGCTGATGCCTTATCTCGACCTCCTATCAATGCTATTAACGATATCAACGACACTGACGGTACAAGACTTATCACCAACCTATCCTATGAATCCTTTATTAGAAACCGTTCTAGTCCCACAATGTGTGATACCGAAGTTGTTGAACATAATGAAAATCTTTTAAAGACAACTTGTTCAGTTATAGCTTATCCAACATCAATCGATCTAGATGACTCAAATCCTTATTGCAATGATATCTTAGAATTATTAGATGACAAACAGTCCTTTATACTATCAGGAAAGGAACTGAAGAAATCAAAATTTCAACAGTTAATAACAAGATTTACTTTCATCTTTTTACAAAGGTCCATCATTTTGAATCTGCATCTTATAAAGATATATTTTTAGTCTTAAAAGAATTACGTAAACAATTAGTTATATATCATCCTAATGTAAAAGAAATTTCTATATCTGATTTCTCAAATCCTTTTGACAAACTAAGATTTCCATTAATTTATGAGATGATTATTAACGTTTTTAATCGAACTGGAATTAAGATTAATATTTATCATAACAAAATGATCTATCCTACCCCTACTGAAGTCCCAACTATCCTAAAAGACAATCATGACTCACCTGTAGGCGGACATTCTGGTTTTGCACGCATGTATAGTAAATTGAAAGAACTATATTACTGGAAAAATATGAGATCCGAAATCGAGTCTTATGTTAGAAATTGCCCTCAATGTCAACAAAACAAAGCGTTACGTGCTACTAATCGTGCTCCCATGGAAATAACTTCTACTTCCCATGAGCCTCTTCAGAGAATTGCGACTGACATCGTTGGTCCATTACCAGAATCTGGTCCTGAGAATTATCGCTACATTGTCACTTTTCAAGACGATTTAACTAAGTATTCTATGGCGTATCCTATAAAGAATTCTACGGCAGAACAAACATCTCAATGTCTTATTCAGTTTATCTCTCATTTCGGTATTCCTAAGACGCTTTTGTCTGATCAAGGTGTCCATTTTATCGCTGAAGTTTATAAAAATGTTGTTTCCCTTTTTAAGATTAAACATCTCTTTTCTTCTCCGTATCATCCGCAAACTAATGGTGCTCTCGAACGGAGTCATGCAACTCTCAAAGAATATCTCAAATCATATGTTAGTGAAAATCAAGATGACTGGCATAAATATCTTCCTACCGCTCTAATATCTTATAACTCCGCTGTTCATTCATCTACTAACTTTACTCCTCACGAACTTTTATTTGGTTGTAAGCCCCATATTCCAAGTTCAATTTATGACATTTCACCTGACTTTACTTATCCTGACTATATTAAAACACTTAAGCATAAATTTTCTATATCTCGAAACTTAGCTCGTGAAAATATTCTTAGAAGTAAAGAAAGATCGAAACAGTATTATGATAAGCATTCGCGAGTAGTATCTTATAATGTCGGGGATATGGTATATATCAAACATCATCATAGGTTACGTAAAGCACTGTCTCCCATCTGGAAAGGCCCGTACAGAATCGTAAAAGTTCATAACAACAACAACGTTACTATTCTCATCAATCGCAAACATACTAGATTTCACGTTGACGAAATTAAACTAGCTCATGAAAATTCTCTTCCAGGGCCATCGCGTCAGGAATCATGACATCATCGTCAAATCCAACGACTCCTATCATCAAAAGCCCCGGTCTCTTCTTTGATCCTATCGGTACCGTGAAATACTCTAACGATTATTACAAAATCTTAACGTTTTCTGATATTTCTTATTTGCAACCTCGTTTTGAAACACTTAAACATAATCTTGAAACTGCTAAATCTATTTGTTATAATCATCCTTCTAGCCAATTGCGTATTGATTGCACAAATGTCCTTAGTCCTTTAGAAAGTTTATACATTAATGTTTTTAATAACTTCAATTCTCTGTCTCATCTCACTTCATCTAATAAGTCTAGATTTAAAAGAACAGCTTGGTTAGGTTTCGTAGGTCCCATACTGAAACAAGTATTTGGTACTCTTGACGAAGACGACGCAAAAGCTTTCACTGATGCGATTAACGCAGTCCAAGATGATCAAAGACACTTGGCCACGTTAATGAAATCTAATATACATATCGTCTCTTCTACTATTTCCACATTTAATCAAACTATTCACAGACTCAATGACAATGAACTGACTTTAAACGAAAATATGGAAAAGCTGAACAGAATATTCGAATCAGTTTCTGAAAATACGAATAAACTACAAGTCAATTCTCATCTCGCTATGACGTTTAGTGCTCTCGAAAGTTCCCTTATGATTTTAAATTCCAATCTTAGAAACTTACTTGATGCTATTCTTTTTGGCAAATTGAATGTAGTTCATCCTTCGATTTTTAAGTCCAGTTCAACTTTTTCAAGAATTAACATCTAGCTTAAATAAAATTAATGTCAACTTTCCAGTACCTATCGCATTAAATAATATACACGTCCTTCTTGATATTGCCGACATTTCCTCATTTATGAGCGATAATAAGCTTATTTTTGTTGTTAAAATTCCTTTAGTTACACTTACGGAATATAATCTATTTCATGTCTACGCTTTACCAACTCCTCATGACATCAATAACCCGCACTCTTTTGCAATGATAAAACCTAACGCTAAATATTTGGCAATAACCACGGACAAGTTAACTTACTTTGCGTTTGACAATCTAAGTGAGTGTAAAGTGATAACGAGCAAATCTTATGTGTGTAAACTCAGTAATATTGAGTCCAGTGTTTCTAACCCCACGTGTGAAGTGTCTATCCTTACAGAGTACATTCATGAACTCCCCACTAATTGTGACTATAAATTAATTCTTGGTAGTATAGATATATGGCAGAAAATTAGTAATAATAGATGGATATATGTACAATCAGATATTTCTAAGTTAACAATGAATTGTGATGATATTATTAACGATTATGATATAGTTGGATCCGGTATTCTTAAAGTGCCTAAAAATTGTAAAGCATTTCATAAATTATTACAATTCACACCTTCTAGTGAATTTGAACTTAAAATTCATATACAAACTCCTACTTTTAATATTATAGAAGATGATTGCTGTTCCAAAACTAGAATCAATAACAGCATCCCTCATCTTACTCATATAAAGTTATCTCACATCAATCTTGATTCTTTACAATATGTTTCTCACAGATTAGATCAGAATAGCGACGAATTAACAAAGATAGAAAACCAACCGTATCACATTCGTTACGGCTATTACTTTAACATTATAACTACCTTATTATCAATAACAGTATTTTCATTCATTTCATATAAACTTTATCGCTGTTTCTGTAATTCTCGAAGTCGACAAAATTCTAATTGTTGTGTACAAATCTTCAATCGTATTCATACAAGATCGACAACAGCCATAGAGCACAGATCAAGAACAACACATTTTGAAATGAATGAAGTATCTGATGACTCTTCTTCTCCTATATCTATAAGGAGAAATTTAGAATTTAATTAAATATCATTGTATTGCCATTCTAAATCTTGTTACATCCAGTTTCATATTATTTTTATGTGCCTTAATTTTTATTCCTATTTCTTATATAAATGTTAGCTTATATTAATTTCTAAATCTTATTTCTAGACCCAATATTATCGATGTGTTATTACTATTTCAAATTTTTTATTTTATTTTACTAAACCCTAGATTATTATTATCCTAATTCAATTTCTAAATCGTAAATCGATGTTGTACTATTTCAATGTATTTTTATTTTACTACTAAATCCTAGATTAATGTTATCTTAATTAAATTTCTATATCGTAAATTTATGTTATACTATTTCAATTTTTTACTACTAAATCCTAGAATAATGTTATTCTTATTTTAATTTCTAAATCATAAATTGTTTTAATTGTAAAATGTTTTATTTCAATTGTTTAATTTTATTACAAAATCTTACATTAATGATTTAATTTCTACATCGTAAATTAATGTTATGCCATTTCAATTCTTATATATGAATGTTGTGCTATTTCAATTCTACATTGTTGTTTTTATTTTTATTATTATGCTAGTTCCTACATCATAAAATTACTATTGTTCTGTATTATTTTACTAAATTTTGATTATTTTTTTTTTGTGTCACGTATTCTTCTCTGCATCCCCACATCATTATTCAAATTTTATTTTTTCTTTTATATTTACTATTTCAATTTTGCTTTAATTTCAATTTCAGTACTTTAGATTTTTCGAGATTATTTTGTTTCAATTTCAACACCCTACCTCCTCTTATTTACTATTTCTTGTTTACTATTTCTACTCACATCCTTTTATTGTAGGATGTTCCGTTTTAAAGGAGGGAGGTGTTACATTGTCCATTGTTACATTGTCCATTGTGTTTACATTGTGTTACATTGTAAAATATTGCTGACTTGGGCTATAAACCCCACCGGCCTATATCGCGGTATCAGCAATATTGTATGTATATAAAGCGTTGATTTCTTAGTTTAGGCGCTTCTCTCTTAATGGTCGCATAACCACCTAAGCTACGGTTTCACCGGCTTAGCCTGAGAGGAGTACCAGTACCAGTAACCGCGCGGGGTGCAGGGGACGAATCCCTATACTATATTATAGAATCCGTTAAGTTCTATATTGTGAATCGTAAAGTGAAATATATATACTGTGTGTGTGTAAAAGTTGTGTTGTGAAAATAAATAATTTTTACTAATTTTGTGTTTTTTATTTAAAACACAAATACACCACAAACTAACAGTACGCAGGTCACGCGATGTAATATGTGCACGGCCGATAAACAACGTATGTCTATCTCCGCTGAGTGAACGCCTTCGAACGCTGGTTCACGCTCACTCCCGACGCTTCTGCTAGCGCCAGTGAAAACGTAGTAGGTGCCAATGCAACTCTCTGCTCGTATATGAGGAACGCGTATTTCGCGGTGCAAAGCACGCGGGCTTCGCAATAACGTATAACGGCAAAATAAAACAGCAGCAATTCTTTTTTTTTTTTTTTTTTATACTAAAACCGGCAAAGGAGCGGGCGGTGTACTGATGAGGGTGATCACCGCCGCCCATAGCAATTGCAACGTTAGGTAACTTTGCGATTGTTTTGCCGGCCTTTTAGGGACGCGTAGGCTCTTTTTTTGAAGGCATCCATATCGTAGGTAGATGGAAACACCGAAGAAGGCAAGCTGTTCCACAATTTTGTTGTTCGGGGCAGAAAATGCCGTGAAAAACGCACAGTTGTTGATAGCCACTCATCCAGGTGGTGCGGATGGTACTTGAGCTTGTGTCGTGCAGTGCGATTGTGGAATTTGGCAGCCGGTATTAAGCCAAAAAGTTCCTCGGAACACTCCCCATTGTACAGGCGGTAGAATACGCACAGAGATGCAACGTCCCGCCGCAGTGCCAATGGATCGAGCCGATCGGTTAGCTCGGGTTTGCCGACGATTCGAGTGGCTCGACGTTGCAGGCGGTCAAGAGGAAGTAGTTGGTATTGGGGTGCTCCAGCCCAAAGGTGAGAACAGTATTCCATATGGGGCCGAACTTGTGCCTTATAGAGTTGCAGGCGGTGAGCTGGCGTGAAATACTGTCTCGCTCTAGCAAGCACCCCAAGTTTCTTAGAAGCCAATTTGGCCTTGTCCTCTAAATGACCCCTGAACTGCACGTCGCTCGCAATGTCGACACCGAGAATCCCGATATTCGGCGTGGCTTTGAGGAGAGTGTTTTGGAATCGAGGAGTCACCGTGAACAACTTCTTTTTGGCGGTGAATGCGCACACTTGTGTCTTTGATGGGTTGAACTTCACAAGGTTATTCTGTCCCCAACTGGAGATTGCATCCAGGGTATTATCAATGTTGGACACAAGTTCGTTCCGATACTGATCCACCTGCTCCTGAGAGATTCGTGCGTGCCCGGAGTATGTGGCATTGCCAGTGCTATCATCAGCATAACAATGAATATTACGTATTTGCAACATATCATTGATACGAAGAAGGAATAGCGTTGGCGACAACACACACCCCTGCGGGACACCAGCATTCACAGGCTGCGGCTCTGAGCACGATCCGTCTACTACGACTTTAATGCTGCGTGCCTTGAGAAAACTGGAGATCCAACTGCATAGTTTTTCAGGAAGCCCGTACGAAGGCAGTTTAGAGAGGAGACCTTTGTGCCACACCCGATCAAAGGCTTTCGCTACATCTAAACTGACTGCCATAGCTTCCCCCTTACTCTCAATAGCAGAAGCCCATCTGTGCGTTAAATAGACCAGAAGATCGCCAGTCGATCGACTCCCACGGAAACCGTACTGATGGTCGCTTAACAACTGGTGATCTTCTAGGTGACGCAACAAGTGGCGGTTGATTATGGTTTCCATAACCTTGGAGAGTAAGGAGGTTACCGCAATCAGCCTATAGTTTGATGGGTCAGAGCGTGTGCCTTTTTTAGGGATCGGGTGAATCAGCGCGGTCTTCCAACTGCTTGGGACAGTACCAGTGGTGTATGAGTAACGGAACAGGCGCGTTAGAACCGGGGCCAACTCGGGAGCACATGTTTTTAACACTATTGCAGGAATGCCGTCAGGTCCATTCGACTTGTGAATGTCAAGGGAAAGTAGGGTTCTTCGCACGGCACATTGCGTGAATTTAACATCAGCCATAGTACTATTACAATGTGGTATAGTCGGTGGAGTCTTTCCCTCGTCATCCAGAGTCGAATTAGACGCAAAGAGACTTGCCAAAGATTCGGCTTTGTCTCTTGCAGTGTGGGCCAAAGTATCGTCATCCCTGCGTAGTGGAGGAAACGTTGATTTACAGAAATTGCCCTGAATAGCTTTGGCAAGGGACCAAAAAGCGCGAGTACCAGATGGGTACTGTGTCAGCTTCTTACCAACGCCTTCAATATACTTTGACTTTGCCTTTATGATACTGTTCTTGTAAGATCTGGAAGCAGCATTGTATCTTTTTTTCAGTCGTGTAACTTTAGGATCCTTTACCGCTTGAGCTTCAGCCCAGGCTTGGAAGCGTTCCTGCTTCAAACGAAATGCCGTTCTACATGAACGCCCAAACCAGGGCTTGGACTTGCCACCAACGGGAATCACAAGGCTAGGAATATAGAGTTCCATTCCCTGCAAAACCACATCGGCGACAGAGTCAGCACAAACATTAGGATCACTAGACGCAAAGCAAATTTGCTTCCAAGGGTAGGATGCGAAAAAAGTGCGCATCCCATCCCAATCGGCTGACCGATAGTGCCAAACACGACGGTAGCTGGGTGGTCGCGTTCGAGATTGGCGGGTGAGAGGCACTACACTCCGTACCATACAGTGGTCGGATGACCCGAGAGGAGCCTCAACGGTTACCCGATAGTCGTCAGGGTGTGTGGTCAGCAAAAGATCTAACAACGACGAAGTATGATCCTCCACATCAGGGATTCTCGTGGGTGAAGTTACGAGTTGTGTTAGGCTATAGGACAAGGCAAAGTCATGAAAGGAACGCCCCGCGTGGTCCGTGGTTCGTGATCCTAACCATTCAACATGGTGGGCATTAAAATCACCTAGCACTACAATTTCAGCGGAGGGAATCCTTTGTAGTAAACTATCAATCGTTCCCTGAACATGCTCAATAAGCCGGTCAGATTCGGCGTTTCCACTATGAGACCGGTAAATACACGCGTAAATACGGGGGTGGTCATCGCAGTTAACGCGTAACCATAGTATGGATAGATTATTGCCTTCAATGGTACCAAGGCGGCGGCAACAGACATCCTCCCTAGCGTAAACGCATACACCGGCGCGCGGTACAAATGAATGTTCCAGCACGTATCCCGGGTATTTAAGGTACGAGGTGTCAGCAGGGGAAGAGATCTGTGTCTCCGTTAAAAACAGTAAGGCCGGCTTAGCTGTCTCTAGGTGGTGATGGACAGCTTCAAGGTTTGAGTGAAGTCCCCTAACGTTGCAAAGGTCCACAGAAAGAAGCGTGGTGGGGGTTGTAGTGTATGTCCTTCCCTATTATCGGCTCTTAGACGCACACGTCCTCTCACTCCGACCGCCTGCAGCCAACTGAGCTGTGTGAGCGGTGTCACCGTTGCATGTGCGCAAGAGATGACATAATACTTCCCTCTCTTTCACTCACATACACTACATCCCTCCTTTATTTTAGAAATTTTTAATTCTTTTCAATTAATTTTATTAAATAAAATAAAATATTATGTTCCATTCGGGTATGCTAGTCCATACCTAAACACCAGTATCAGTTAGTACACACAACTCAGGGACACGTCCGCCCATACCAGCGATAGAGTAGAATGTGTCACCTGGCCTAGTAATATAATTCTATCTATATGCAACATCTCTCCTTTTCATTTTTTTTTCCAATACGTATATGTATATTCTAATACTAATATGTAAATTATAATCATTTTTACAATATATGTATTAAAATCGATATCAATAATTTTTCAAACTCAAACCTTCATTCATCAACCAGACTTCGTCCGGAAACGTTTTAAAATCGTCAGTATAAGGAAAAAATATGAATTTACCATTGGTTCGGAAAGCCGTCTCGACAGAGAAGAGCCGACAAGAATATATAGGCATAGTTGCTCCTTCAAAATCATAGAAATGTAAAATCTTACATAGGTATTTATAATAACAATAATGGCAATTTATTTAAGTATACGACAATCTATCATGAATAAGTTGTAAACTTATATTTAAATTTATTAAGTCATTATTTATTTAATAACCAATGGAACGAAATCGTTTTCAGTAACTTACTGTATATGTAAGGTATAATGTTTGAGCTATGTTCCTTCTGTAACTTAACTATACTTTTGACTAAATCCTGTACTGTACCTGTAGGTACTGTACTTAACCTGTTTTATTTTTTCCTTACATGACTATTGCACTACTTTGTTGATGTGGAACTAACATAGGTTATCATCTGTCTTTTTCCTCACTATTTATCATGACGCACTCCAGGTCATTTAGAAGAGGTGAATGCTGCTTCTTCTGACGCAAAATTTAATTCACTTTACCTGCACCGGCATCTGCACCATTTAAGTAACCACTGTTTTCCCACGTATTAAAATTATTATTAAACAATAGCTGCAAAAGACCTTATAATTGGATTAGTAACAATCTAAGTAAAACTTCGGTACAATTATTACCAAGTAAAATGCCTATAGACTAGGTACATACTTAACTGCTCGGTTATTATCTATATTCTGTATATATTATGTACTTCGATACTAAAACAATATATGTTCCAATTTTAATTAAATTTCAATATGCCTAATAAAATCGGAATGTATTATTATATGTATATCTGTACCGTAAATAATATAATAAATATTATACGGCAAAATTTTAACCAAACATATTAATTGGTTCATTATTTATTCTTATTTAAGCAACAACAAGTTATCATAATATGATCCTTAGGCACAGGGAAGATTTGTTTATTTCTTTGTTTGTCCGTCTCTCTTTCATATCGCAATAAAGCGATTTATGATATATTTTTGGTGATAGTTTAGAGGCTAGAAAGTGGCAGCCTTTTTTTTATAGCGCATTAAAAATATTTAATTCATACAGAAACATGCATTTATGGTTCGCATTTGAATTCCTAATTTTATAAATTCCGATAGGTCACGCAATATTAAAATGTCACATGTATTACAATGTTAAGGTTCATAATTATTATCAATTATTTAAATACAAACAGCTTTCGGGTATAAACCACTCTGACAGAATTATAGGCATTGTGGAGCTTGCTCTGCAACAGTACAATATCATAGTAGTTTATTGTGACATTGACTATTGAACCGCTTTTAGCTTCACCTGTGTGTTCGTATGACTGTATGCAACCGATTCTTTTCGATTCGCCAATGACCTATCCAAACCGTACAGATTTAACTTCAGTGACAATATTACAACAATTTATTGACAATACAATAATGAATATATTATTATATCTTAGTAAAGCGTGATTAATTATTACTTTTATTTTATTTTATATTTGTAACCTCAACACACACGCGGTGTTGTTCATTGTATGGTTATTACATTAATAACACATATTTAAAATGTAATTTTAATGTAACGTACCTAAAACGAATCACAATGTATCATTTTGTTGAAGACATTTTTATTTTTTATTTTATTTGTTACTTATGATGTATACGTAGTACATTATTATTAGTCTGTGCTTATGATAACATTTGTATTTGTATTACTGACAACTTAATAGCCACTTGAAAAAGAAGAAGATAACTTAATGACAATAATTATTGGCTAGACATTAATCACACAGTAATGGTCTGAAAATAAGTAGTTGGATACATAATTTTTTTTTTAACTGTACAATGTTAACTGTAACAATCAATAATACAAATTTAACTGTAACAATCAATAAAAACTTTGTTACCTATAACTATATAAGTATTTGGATAAATTAATTAACTTGAATGTACAAAACAATATTCAATTTTGTATTTCGAAATCAATACCACTACCACTCACTATTACTTGGAATTTATATTCTGACTAAGGCACGAATGGTGAACTTTTCGCGATAATACATTTTTTTTTTTTTGCTTTGGCAAGAAATCTTTAACGCTTTTCTTAATTGATAATCTTTTTATTTTCAATCTAGTACGATATCCATTATTTTATCGCAGCGGTGTTAATGCGTGCGATATTTAATGTTCAAAAGATGAGCTTTTAAAGGTGTAGGTACATACGTAACTAAGTACTTTATGAATATGAAATCAGACCAGTCTTACAAACCACCATTAAAACTTGGATTTTATATGAATTACTACGTTGTAAATCTTATTAAATTCTTAATAACTTTTTAAACTTGTAAATAAGATTATTAGTGTATTGACTTTTATAATACTATTCACGTTGGTGTTTGTGTTGCTGATTTTCTCATCTATAATAAAATTGGTGTTTTAAATTAAAAACAGACGTTATTAATATAGTAATAACTAGATGCACATGGTGTATGATTTTACCATGCACGGTACTTACATATACCAATATTTGCGGTATGGTGTGGTATATATGCCATTTTTTATTTTACATTAAATGTTCGTCTTGAAATTGACCTTTATTATTTATCTAAATATTTTAAGTGTATATTTGATGACAGGTTGTTTGTCACTATACACTATCTATCAAAGTAATTTTTATCTACAATAATTAACGATTCATATTTTATGCAAATGTCTATTGTCCAACTATTGTCTTTCACGGTATATTATTGTATAAATTACGTAAAAGTCGTTTTCAACGTTCCAACATGTAATGATTGTGTGTTATACCTAACCCCAAACCGGGGTGCTACATTTCCGCTGAGGGAGTAGTGTTATACTACTGCTACGTTCCGTTTAGAAAGCTTCTACATACCTGCAACGTTCCCGCGTAGGGAATTGTCGCGTCCTTGCCACGTTCCGATAAGGAACCTCATACGCTGCTACAATGATCTAAGGCTGCTACATACCGCTTAAGACCCATCTTCAGTAGTAGTACGACATTGCTACGATTGCCGCTGAGGAAATCCTTCTACGTCTTGCTTGCTTCGGCTCCTTAATTCCTGTTGAAGGAATTTAGCGACCAACCCTAAAGACACCCTACCACCTGGCCCTCGCAACGAGACGCGCATTCCATCTTACGTCCACCTATATCGGTAAGAGCCCTACCAGAGGGTTTGGACCTAGGCACACCACGACCCTTATTGTTACTGATAGTTGTATTTTATTTTATTAATTAACTAAATTAGTTGTCGACTGTATGGTGAGTAGTTCTTATTATTATTATTTTTTTTTGTTTCCACCTCACCTACAACGCCACATAGTATATACAATAAAAATGAATAGCCAAATATGTTGCTAAGTGTAAAACTCAAACCTCGGCGCGCGGCGTATCGGCTTGACCAATCCGGATAATATTCATATTCCAATTCGTTTAACGAACCGATAAAGGGCGAAAGAGCATAACGCGTCTGCCAGGTGGCTAGTTTGAAATAATGAATATTGAGACTACTCTGTATGTCTCTCATTCCATTTATTTTTGTTTTCGGATATTCATTGTTTTATTACCTTACCCTGTTTATGATTATTATATTATCACTTAACCTGTCTAACTTTATAGTTGTCGGTTAAATGTACAATACAGTCGCAGATATTTTAGGTATTGTTATCATTATGATTATTCTTTCGTTGTTTAACAAAATCTGCTTTGAAATTGTGAAAATATTAAGTCACTTTTAGATACGAATAATAAAAGCTACTGTAAATATTTTAGTATTCACTGTATGCTCTTAAAAATTGTACTATTCCATTTTTTATTTGGATTGATATCCTAACTAACCGTAAGTATTTTCGAAGATACAATCTATCTTACGAACAATACTTCACTGTGAAATGGTGACGAACTATCACTTTTTTTTTTACCATCATGACTATTCTTTCTTTGTTAAACAAAATCTGTCTAGTACGAAATTATGAAAATATTAAGTCACTTTTAGATATTATGAATAATAAAAACTACTGTAAATATTTTAGCATTTACTATTTATTTACTATTTATACTCTTAAAATTGTATTATTCCATTTTTAATTTGGATAACAATACTAACCGTAAGTATTTTCGAAGATACAATCCATCTTAGAAGAAACACTATGAAATGATGACTAACTATCACATCTTTTTTAAAATCGCGTATTTAAGTGCATGAATTCGCAATATGGGCATCACCCAAAATATAAACATTTTATACGAGCATCACCCGTATCACATCACTACAGGCATCACCTGTATTGTAATTATACTTATTACGACTACCAGGCATCATCTGGTATGAAATTACAAAGTACACACGGGCGTCACCCGATTTTTGTTTATGCACTACCAGGCATCATCCTCTGGTATAACATTACAAAATACACACGGGCGTCACCCGATTTTTCTTGACCACCAGGCATTATCTGGTAACACAGTACAAGGTACACACGGGCATCACCCGTTTTTTCCTGTACTACCAGGCATCATCTGGTAACACATTTCAAAGTACGTACACGGGCGTTACCCTTTTTTTTGTCAGGCTTCATCTTGTAACATTATAGCTTAACAACAACAACTTTAGAAATCCCTTGTCGTGGTCCACATCACCATCGAAACACATACATCAGAACTTCCATAATGTTACTATATTAGCCTGTCCAGGAAACTTACGTTCCTTGCATGATAACCATTAATTACTTCTTTATGCAATAATGAATAATCTTAAATAATACTCATGCAACTTCACATCGAGTAATTAAATAAGATATAAGTGGGTATTTGGTATAATTATATTTTTGTAACCAGACAAATCTTTTCTAAGCTGATCGGGAATCGAACCTTCTTAGCTCATTTAATCATGTTTAACTAATCCTCTAAGCAGGTTTTTACATATCAGTATTAATAAATTTATATGTAAACAAATGTCCCAAAATAAAAATCTACAGCCTCGACTAAACAAAATATCACATTTAGTCTCGCTTAACGCAGTTACAGTCCTATGCATGACTACGTGAGTACATACTGGACGACGCTAGCTGTATACCCGACACTGTACAGTGTTTTTATCATACAGGCACCATACGCTCGAGCAATAAAGACAGCCCGCGTATGCATTGGTATCAGTGTAGTTATGTATACAAGAAACAATTTACAACACCTACTTTATCCTTCTGGCTACAATTATTTAAGAGGTTTTGCTAAATCTTTATGTAAACGAAACCTTCGTTTTCTACGGCGCGGTGGCCTCTCGAAAGGCACGCACATGTTATTTATCTACTTTGTGCGGGTATTTTTTTTTTATGTAAGCGGCACAAAATATCATAATGAAATAAGTATGTGTGTATATTATTATTAACTTTAATATTCCCTTCGATATAACTCGACTGTGGATATAATTAGTTCAATAGTTATCACAGCACACCTATTTCCTCCCTTTTTTTTTTTGTTTTGTAATTTTTTATTATCAAAAAAATTACTTACATTTATTCCCAATTTACCTCGTCGCCAAAATGTAGTGTATGTCCTTCCCTATTATCGGCTCTTAGACGCACACGTCCTCTCACTCCGACCGCCTGCAGCCAACTGAGCTGTGTGAGCGGTGTCACCGTTGCATGTGCGCAAGAGATGACATAATACTTCCCTCTCTTTCACTCACATACACTACAGGGGTTGCCGCAGAAAGCTTACTTTTTCTTTTCCTCCTAGCGGTACGAGAGAGCGGAATTTTGCCCCCCCCAGAGTACGTGGGGCAGCCCGAGCAGGAACGCTCAGGGAGGGATTCTCCAGAACCATTGGTGCTGGTACCCTCCTGGGGTAGTCCATTTTTAAATACCGCTGCCATGTTGTTTGTTTGAGGGGGATAGGGATTGGGCCTCCGGCAGTCTCACGAACTCATGCGAAACGCAAAAAAAAGAAATGCTTCACGCTGGTGTTAGATGAGACAGTGGTACCTCCCCGGACGAGCTACAGCCCAGTCGTGCTACACACAAATGTAATAATTGTATGTAGCTGTAGCTCTACCACTGTAGGGAAAAACGCCAGAGCCTCGTCTGTTGATTAGCAGGGTGCACCACGAGCAGGTGAGGTTGGCTTTGGCTGAGGGATGGTAGACAGCCATTACACCCCAAAAGTAGTTCTTCCTTAAGTAGCTTTCGAGGGCTGGTGATAGTCGCGTAGGTTACTTGTGCTCCGTACCGTTGACTCCCGAGAACTTGACTGAGCTTTACTTCACTTGACTCTATTACCTACGCTCGACGGAGGGGTTACCAAAGTAAAGTTTTACCGCACGGAGAGCCGGTGCTCTCCGATAAAATCATACGTTACTTGTACTATCTACCAGCCCTTTTCTTGCTCGTAACTTTATTAAATTCCAACATAATATGATAATACAAACAATTATTATATAAAACAACCAAAAATACCTTTACAATAAAACTAAAAACTAAACTTGCGCATAATTTGTAACACACTTTTCCTTAATTCAAGTAAACTACTTATCTATACATATAATAAAATCGTAGGAAAGTCAAAACTGTACATTGAATATTTTTTTAAAAGAATACCTGGGCCGTGATCTATAATCGATATAGAAGCCAAAAACATAGTTTTTAGAATTTTTGTCTGTTTGTCTGTTTGTCTGTTTGTCTGTATGTTTGTCCGAGCTAATCTCGAAAAGTACTGCATAAATTTACTTCAAATTTTGCATGAATATTACTAACAGGACGGGTGAGGCTATAGGCTACATATTATTAAGCTATCACCTACGGGGGAGGAGCTGTGAACCTTTATTTTTCTTACGTATTCCGTGTATTACGACAGTGTACAATCTAAAGACTCATGTTTAAATGTTGGTTTCGAGTAAGCCATGCTATTATCTAGCTTTACAAAATAAAAACTATGTCATTTACGTAATTTGGGCAGAGAAACAGTTTAATGAATTTAGTAGTATAAAGACAAATTAGAAACAGCGCCATCTATTAAATGTTATAAAAATCAAATCAATTTACACGTTAACTATTGGAAATTAATAATCAAATGACGCATATATAAATGTTGTTTGACAATATCTAGATTGACACTATAAAAAATTATGCCATTTAAGTAACTTGGGAAGAGAAACATAGCTTAAAGAATGTAAGTTGTATAATGTTAATTTTGTAACAGCGCCATCTATGAGATTTCGTAAAAATCAAATCAATTTACATGTTAACACTACTGAACACAATGTTAAAAATTAATAATTTAAATATAATTATGTTATTTATTTATTTAACTCTTTAACCCATATCTTCCGTTCCCTATAAGATATATTTCGTGTAAATAATAAACTACATTTTTTTAAAGTGAGGGTAGATGTTTATTATTTTAAGTAAAAATAGACACCATTATCTACAGTTAATCTAATGATTGTGTTCCAAAGAGTATACTAATATATTGTTGCGTTCATTAGTTACAATTTTAAAAATCTTCGTGTTTTATAAATTTACTAGCTTACCGCCCGCGGCTTCGTCCGCTTTGTCTAAAACCTAATAAATTATGTACTAAAACCTTCCTCTTGAATCAGTCTATCTATTAAAAAAACCGCATCAAAATCTGTTGCGAAGTTTTAAAGATTTAAGCATACAAAGGGACAGGGAGCATTAGTAATCATCCGCTTCGTCAATTTTTGACTGAAGTTAATGTCCAACGTCCAATGGTTCAATCATTGGAAGTATTTCGGGAAATTTTGGAGGATATTTTTCAGGAAGGAGAGGAGGGGCAGCCAACCACATATCAATTCAAGAAAAAAATTTTATTGCCAAATGAAACGTAAATTTTGCACTCACAACTTTACAAGTAGTGTTTTTATTTTGACTTTGCGGTTATCTGATTATAATATTTATCGTTATGGCTATCGACGTACCGACCGTACTGGGATCAGAGTAGGTACATGATATACAGTTCATCATCCAGGATTGCTTAGAGCATTTTCACACTGAAAAAGATGTTTTCTTTGAATCGTAGTTGCTTCATTTATTTATTTTTAATCATTTTACATAATATGTTTTATATTTTATAAATATATCATTTTCATTATTTAAGTAGATAAAATAAATTATGTAACGGTTTTATAAGAAAACACATTATATTTGTTAGGCGACGGTGATTTCTTCCAGGCAAAAGATATTCATCAGCTCAATAAAATTGAACAGTATGTTGTTAGTTATTCTTTAGATTCACAATTGTAATGAGCATTTCCGCATGCAAGTTGTATCGTAGTTTAGATATATCATAGTTTTTACATATTAAAGTTCCAACAAAACCCTCAAATTTTTTAGTAGAGTTGAGCAAGATAATTTGAAAAATGTGCCGTGTTAAGTATTATAGAAAAGGTTAGTTCGTTGTTAATTATTATTTCTTCTTCATTTACATGTTGTTAGTAAAAATAAACTTTGACTAACAGTCAAAGTATATTTTAACTAATACTACTTAATATCTATTATACTTATGTTCAGTATTTATCTGTATTATTATTGCTTGACAATTAATATATTTTCATGTCGTATACCAAATTATAAACATAAGTTTAAAATGTAATTAGCTGGATTTATTTTTACACACTCACAGACTTATATTTTATGTTAAACTAGCTGTGCCCGCGACTTCGTCCGCGTGGAATAGCGACTGCATAGTAGTTACTACTTTACATACAATTATTTAGTAAACACGTACTACCATAAAAAATTCATAGAATTGTTAATAGAATTTATTACTAATCTAAGCTAAAAAACTTACGTACTTTCCGGAAATCCGAGGCATTTTCCGGGGATATCCGGAAAATGCCTGTAAATATCTGGAAAATCCCCCGGAAAATGTGTGAAAATGTCCGGGAAATACCCGGAAAATATCCGGAAAATGCGTGAAAATGTTCGGGAAAAGCGTGGAAAATGCCTGAAAAATCTCCGGAAAATGCCAGGGAAATGTCAGGAAAATGCCTGGGAAATGCCTGGAAAATATCTCTAAAATATCCGGAAAATGCGTGAAATGGTCCGGAAAAGGCGTGGCAAAATGCCTGGAAAATCCCCGGAAAATGCGTGAGGAATTGCCCGGAAAATGCCCGGAAAATATCCGGAAAATGCCCGGAAAATGTCCGGGAAAAGCGTGGAAATGCCACTTCAAATTTGCGAAGTAATTAAAGCAGACAACCAAAAAAAAGAAAAAGAAAGCTAAAATCTTTCATATTAAATGTATATGGGATATTCATATTTCATATTATGTACTTAATGTATGGGAGGGTTTAAAGATATTTTTTTTGATATTTCTCGATTTATTTAAAAAAAATGATTACGGCCATTATTAGGTTAAGTACTTTCGATATCAGTTTAAAGTTTTTTGTTATCTGTAATACTTACAAAAAAAAATCGCCTGTGCACACTGAACGATTACACCTTGTACATGAATGCCTTAGCAAATGTTCGCCGTGATTATTTAAATGATCATAATTTTTTTTATTAATGAACCAATTGACATGAATTAAACACTAAATGACAAAAAAAATTAACTACAGTTTTGGGTTCGGGATCAATTTAATAATTACACCTGCTAATATTTTTTTACATATTTTCATTGTATAAAATCGTAACATAATTTCCTTTATGTATTGTTCTATTAACACATAGATAATATCTTCCCAAGGTACTAAATTTTAATAAAAAAGTTGTTTTTGTTATTTATATCTAAAAAAGAGTATTTATATTAGACAGAAATAAACATAAATTTTTTATAAGTTTTATGGAAGCTGAATGTAATGCAAATGGGCAAATATAAAAGTAAAATTAGGTATTTAAAATAAATAAATGAAACAGCTACCAATTACAGAAAAACTTCTTTTTCGGTTGAAAATTGCTGGATCATGAGTATAAATCTTTATCTCTTACCTTGGGCAGTCTGGAAGAGATTCGATCGCTAGTAAGCGATAAGACCGCCTTATGTACATACCGTGTTAATCCATTTGGTATGATTGTAAATATTTTACTTGGTGTGGTACGTATATTACCACACCAATTGATAAATAATATGTACTCTGATCCCAGTACGATCTGTACCGCGATAGCCATAACGATAATAAAACAATCAGATGACAGTAAAGCACGATTAAAAATCATACTTGTACAGTAGTTGTGAGTGCAATATTTACGTTTCAAAATAACATTTTTTTTTGGTACTAAAACGTAGGTAGATTCTCACGCACGCACGCTGATACGTGGTTGGCTGCCCCTTTTCTCATTCCCGAAAAATATCCTCTAAAATTACCCAAGATTCTTCCAATGATTGTACCATACGTTGGAAATTAACTTTAGTCAACAATTGACCACGCGCCAGGATACTTATTTCTACTACATCCTCATGCAAATCGTTAATTTTTATGAACATTGAAAATAACTGTAAATAAAAAAAATGAAAAAATTACTTTACCTAATTTTATTAAAAAGCTACTAACAAATAAAATTCTATCAAGAACTAAAGTGACCTTCTTTGGGCGTTTAATATAGTCTTGTAAAAGTTATACATAAAAATAAAATTTCATCATTTTCTTATTTTGTCGTAACTTCAATTCTAATTAAAAACATGAGTCTAACTATATAATTAATTAATAAAGAAATAATTAATTATAAAAGCTACAACTTACTTTTTGTGGGAACGCAAGAAGGATTTTTTAAAATGTCACAATTAACTGTTAATAGTGTCTTGTTTGACATCAAATAATAAACATCTACCCTCACTTGTAAAATTTTATTTAGTATATTCACATAAAATATAAGCACCTGAAGTGGACTCTGGGAAGACATGGGTTAAAAAGTTAAATAAATAAGTACAATTAAAAACCCCACCAATATCATATTATTTAATTTTTAATTATAAAATTGCAAGAAGCGATAAACATGTAAATTGATTTGATTTTAATGAAGTCTCATAGATGGCGCTGTTTCAAATTTGTATTTATACTACTAAGATTCATTAAACTGTTTCTCTGCCAAAATTACGTAAATGACGTAGTTTTTATAGTGTAAAGCTAGATAATAGCGTGGCTTACCCAAAAACAACATTTAAACATGAGTCTTTAGATTGTACGCTGTGTAATACACGGAATACGTTAGAAAAATAAAGGTTCACAGCTCCTCCCCCGGAGGTGATAGCATGATAATGTGTATATAAAAGCCTCACCCGACCTGTTAGTAATATTCATGCAAAATTTGAAGTCAATCTATGCGGTACTTTTCGAGATTAGCTCGGACAAATATACAGACAAACAGACAAACAGACAAACCGACAAACAGACAAACAGACAAAAATTCTAAAAACTATGTTTTTGGCTTCTATATCGATTATAGATCATGGATTATGTATTCTTTTAAAAAAATATTCAATGTACAGTTTTGACTTTCCTACGATTTTATTATATGTATAGATGTTAAAAGAGTGTTAATATGTAGTGTAAATCATAATACATTTTTTCACAATTAAAAATAATCCTTTTTTCTGATGGTGTTGGCATTGAATTAAGCCGCGCTGTCGTTTCGTTCACAAAAAGTGATGTTATGAGGAGCATATTCGGTCCTCATATCATAAAAAATCTGTGCGAAAACAATAAACACGTGTGAGGCCCTCACGGCAGATCGGGGCGGTCTGACGCGAAGTGGGGACAGCGTTGTCACTGTATCGCTCTAGCCACGCTGGTCAACAGACTTATTCGTTAGTTCAGTTTTGTATTAAGACCTCTGTGACATCCAACCCGTGAGACAACCAAACCCGGTCTCCCCTACTATCCCGTGAGACCGAACCTTCACTGAGAGGGTATGACGTCACACAGCTGATCGCAAACGGCATATTGTACTATCCCGTGAGACCGAAACCCTCACTGAGAGGGAATTTCGTCTCACTACTGATCACGACAGTCATATTTTATCTCGAGAATCTGAAACTTTACTCAATATGAAGACCGTTTGACAAATAATAGGGTGCATCATAATAAGATGAACATGAGCATAAGCAATGACTAGAGTAGGGACGCGAATATTACAATTATATGAGACAAGAACGATTAATAAGTTTGTTTAATGAAAGATTAAGAATTGAAACTATTGAATTGAAACTATTCGGTCTCTGGAAACGTACGAATAGCGAGAGGCCCGTCTTACTGCAGACAGATTTCGTCATAGTCTTAATGTCTTGAGGTAAACAATCTACGAATTCGGTGGTGTGGTCTGACAAATATAAAAGTGGGTTTGCTTATAACCTCACAATTGATTACAGATCATTTTCTGTATAGGCGATATTAACGTAGTATGTTCTTTTTGTAATGCTTTAAAGTGTAGTAAGGCGATTCGGCTTTCGTTTGAAGATACACCGGAACCTTTCACAAAATCACTACTTTTAGAGGAACATACTGTGCAATTAGCGTTTAGCTACTATTATGTATATTCTGTGGTGCAATGTAAACTGTTATTAGACAATATTCGCTCTTATAGTAGTGCGTTTCAAATGATCCTTTGGTGCTCAATAATTATCAGAAGATCCGTTCATGCTTACTTTTAAGATACAAGGTCAAGTTTACCATTTGATAGGATCCCTTTTGCCTGAAGGCCAACCTAAGTTTGTTTAAATATATTTTGTATTCGACTACAACGAATAGTGGAATACAAGAAATCAATATTTCTCAATTTTAAAACTGAACTCATTTCACAATTTTAGAACAGGTTAATTCGTATGTATGCAGTTTTAAATCGACATTAGAAGCTTTTCCTCAAGATGGTGATATCGGCACTCAGGAACTCCCTGGGCGTGTTATAACGCCCAGGCCACAGTATTACAATTTTTCCTACAGTAGGGCGACGAATGTATTTTCGCATGGCAACGGAGGGGAACTCGCGGGGGGTCAAGTGACGCGGGCCACGTACCACAAACATGCTTAGTTTGTGGTATGGAGCGCGAAAGATAGTCATCGTGTTTTTAGTAAAGTTACTATGTAAACTAACGTAATTTAATACTTAGGTACATATTCTATAATGGTGTGCTCAAACTGTTAATCTACATATAATGTTCTTATTTAATTTAGGTGGTAATGACTACCTGATGATGAAAAGGAAAACAATAGAAGCGTGTTGCTCTGAAAGAGAGAATTTTTTATTACATCAATATTACAGTTACATATTATAGTTTAAAATTACACTTCTAAGACTTTAATCTTAAAAATAAACTCACCTGAAAGAGAGAAACAACATTTAAAGCTATTGTTTTACAATTTTAATTCAATTGGTATAACCTCCTTATTTCTTAGTCGCACGTGACGCAGCAAGTGATCTTTTTAATTATAGAGTAATGTCAAACCATAGTGTACAAACACCCACAGAGTAAGTAATGACAATTGACAGCCAATTTTAAAGGAAGTCTCACATGAGAACTTCATTTACATCTCCCCCCCCGAATCGAATAAATGAAATTTAAAAGGTTTGCTTGTTTTATTCTACTACTGGAATAAGCTTTGTAATATGAAAATAATTCGACTCTAACTTTTTGTGACCCGTATTTACTTTGTAAATTGAATTTGAAATTTTGTCTATAATTTGATATGGTCCTATTTTCAATTCATCCAGTTTTTTTCGATTTAGCCTATTTCCGTTTTCTACATATACAGAATCTCCGACTTTTAGTTCACAATGTTTTCTATTTTTATCAAATTTTTGTTTATTATAGTTGTGCGATTTTATACTATTTTTTAAGGCAATTTTGCGGTCTCGAATTAGATGATTCTGTGTTATATTTTGTTTCAGTTCCTCTGGTAGAATGTCAACATTTTTACCTTCTAATAAATATTTTGGGGAAAACCCCGTTACACTATGTTCTGTTTCGTTATATTTGTCGGTGCACTCATGAGCAATGGTTGTCCATGCAATTTTATCTCTCTTTTCATTAATCTTACATCTAATTTTATTAACTAACGTTTGGTTTAATCTCTCGTTTAGTCCGTTTGAAAATGGCGCATTTACTGCTGTGAAAACAATAGGTATATTTTCTTCTTTTAAATATTTTTTGAAATCATTTGAGTTTATGCCAGGATATTGGTCTGATAGGATTAAGGCAATTTTATAATCTTGTGTTACTTTTTTGACAAGTTTTATGAAATCATCCGCATTCTGAGTTTTTGATGTCAGAATATAGGCGTAACGAGTGAAATGATCCACTAATAGATGCAAATATGTTTTGGTTGAACGAGTACCACCAAATCCCCCTATGGTGTCAATAGACACAATTTCAAACGGATAAGTAGCCGGACCTAAGTGAGACATCTGTCCAAATTTGTAATTTCCTCTAGATTTATTTTTTATGCATACATCACAAGTTTCGCAAAATTTTTTTATATTATTTGATAAATTTTTCGCTTGATAAAAGGGCTTAATTTTATTTTCCATTTGTTGTCTTCCTAAGTGACAGTAATAGTTATGTACATGTTTTATTATTTTTTTGCTTAACTCCTCAGATAGTACAATCTTTTCATTCTTTCCTATCTTTTTATAATATAATATATTATGTTTGAAAATTAATTTATTTGTATTTTGTTTTATATCCTCATTTTTATCATGGTCCTCTTTTATGTCTTTTAATTTAATAAAGTTCACTACTTTTAAACTGCAATCTTGATTATCATATGATTCCAATACCGGATTTCTACTTAAGGTATCTGCCTCTATGTTATATTTACCTGGAGAATAAATTATTTTAAAATTAAACTGTGACAAATAATATGTTAGACTCCCCAGTTCTTCATCTGTTCTACTTTTTATATTCATATTTTCCAATGGTTTGTGGTCTGTATAAACCGTGAATGTTTTTCCTATAAGCCAGTGTTGCCAGTATTTTACCGCCTCTTTTATTGCCAAACATTCAAGATATATGGCTTTCTTCTTTTTTTGAGAGTCGTTTAATTTTTTTGAAAAATAAGCACAAGGTTTTTCCTCACCGTTGGGTTGAATTTGTTTTAAAATCGCACCAATGCCTTGGATGCTAGCGTCTGTATACACATGTATTGGAAGGTCTGGATCAAAGATGGCTAGAATAGGTTTTGAGCAAAGTAGTTTTTTTATAGTTTCAAACGATTCTTGACATTTATCTGACCAAATGAATTTCTCTCCTTTTCTTAATAAATTATGTAATGGATCAAGGATAATTGAAATATTTGGTACATACTTTCCATAAAAATTATTTTTTCCTAAAAATTGACGAACATTTTTTTGTGTTTTAGGAATTGGGAATTCTTTTATAGCTATCAAATTATCTTTTAGTGGAGTGACGGTATTGTTTTTTATTATGTGCCCTAGATATTTTACTGAGTCCTGTGCAAAGTTGCATTTTGTGAATTTTAATTTTAAACCTTCTTTTAAGATTGCTTCTAATAATAAAGATAAGTGTTCAATGTGTTTTTTAAATGATTCTGAAAATACTAAAATATCGTCTATATAATTTACAGTAAAATCCGACAGTTTATGTTTTCTTATAATGCTACCCAATATTCTCTGAAAAATAGCCGGTGAAGTCTTTAAACCAAAAGGTAGACAGGTCCATTGAAAGTGAGCATCCTGTGTAACAAATGCTGTTTTATGTCTATCTTCAATTTTAAGAGGTATGGACCAGAACGCTGAGTTTACATCTAACGTTGAAAAATATTTACATTTTCTTGTTTTAATCATTAATTCCTCAATTAACGGAAATGGTTGTGATTGGGGAACTATAATTTTATTTAATTCTCGAAAATCTATACATAGCCTTGATTTTCTTCCTTCGTCTTTTTTAAATGCTAGTGTTATGGGAGCAGCAAAAGGGCTGTAAGACTCCTCGATTAAATTTTTTTCTAGTAATTTTGAAATTTGTATTTCTATTTCTTTCATATCTTCAATGGAGCACCTATATGGTCTTTTACTACAGTATTTATCTATGATCAAATCTATATGAGCTTCATAACCTTTTACAGTGCCTACGTCATATTTGTCTCTAGCAAAAATTGAACTATATTTGGATATAAGATTATGAATAGCTGATTTTTCCTGATGTTGTAAATTATTTACTGAAATATCAAAATTATCTACTGGCATATTTTCATTAAAGTTTATTTTATATTCATCAATAGTTTCTTTTTTATCTTTATAATATAACTAGCTGTGCCCGCGACTTCGTCCGCGTGGAATAGCGACTGCATAGTAGTTACTACTTTACATACAATTATTTAGTAAACACGTACTACCATAAACAATTCATAGAATTGTTATTAGAATTTATTACTAATCTAATATATCCGGAAAATGCCTGTAAAATATCTGGAAAATCCCCCGGAAAATGTGTGAAAATGTCCGGGAAATACCCGGAAAATATCCGGAAAATGCGTGAAAATGTTCGGGAAAAGCGTGGAAAATGCCTGAAAAATCTCCGGAAAACGCCAGGGAAATGTCAGGAAAATGCCTGGGAAATGCCTGGAAAATATCTGGAAAATATCCGGAAAATGCGTGAAATGGTCCGGAAAAGGCGTGGAAAATGCCTGGAAAATCCCCGGAAAATGCGTGAGGAATTGCCCGGAAAATGCCCGGAAACTATCCGGAAAATGCGTGAAAATGTCCGGAAATAGCGTGGAAAATGCCACTTCAAATTTGCGAAGTAATTAAAGCAGACAACCAAAAAAAGAAAAAGAAAGCTATATTCTTTCATATTAAATGTATATGGGATATTCATATTTCATATTATGTACTTAATGTATGGGAGGGTTTAAAGATATTTTTTTTTTTATATTTCTCGATTTATTTAAAAAAAATGATTACGGCCATTATTGTTAAGTACTTTCGATATCAGTTTAAAGTTTTTTGTTATCTGTAATACTTACAAAAAAAAATCGCCTGTGCACACTGAACGATTACACCTTGTACATGAATGCCTTCGCAAATGTTCGCCGTGATTATTTAAATGATCATAATTTTTTTTATTAATGAACCAATTGACATGAATTAAACACTAAATGACAAAAAAAATTAACTACAGTTTTGGGTTCGGGATCAATTTAATAATTACACCTGCTAATATTTTTTTACATATTTTCATTGTATAAAATCGTAACATAATTTCCTTTATGTATTGTTCTATTAACACATAGATAATATCTTCCCAAGGTACTAAATTTTAATAAAAAAGTTGTTTTTGTTATTTATATCTAAAAAAGAGTATTTATATTAGACAGAAATAAACATAAAATTTTTATAAGTTTTATGGAAGCTGAATGTAGCAAATGGGCAAATATAAAAGTAAAATTAGGTATTTAAAATAAATAAATGAAACAACTACCAATTACAGAAAAACTTCTTTTTCGGTTGAAAATTACTGGATCATGAGTATAATTCTTTATCTCTTACCTTGGGCAGTCTGGAAGAGATCGCTAGTAAGCGATAAGACCGCCTTATGTACATACCGTGTTAATCCATTTGGTATGATTGTAAATATTTTACTTGGTGTGATACGTATATTACCACACCAATTGATGAATAATATGTACTCTGATCCCAGTACGATCTGTACCGCGATAGCCATAACGATAATAAAACAATCAGATGACAGTAAAGCACGATTAAAAATCATACTTGTACAGTAGTTGTGAGTGCAATATTTACGTTTCAAAATAACATTTTTTTTGGTACTAAAACGTAGGTAAATTCTCACGCACGCACGCTGATACGTGGTTGGCTGCCCCTTTTCTCATTCCCGAAAAATATCCTCTAAAATTACCCAAGATTCTTCCAATGATTGTACCATACGTTGGAAATTAACTTTAGTCAACAATTGACCACGCGCCAGGATACTTATTTCTACTACATCCTCATGCAAATCGTTAATTTTTATGAACATTGAAACTGTAAATAAAAAAATGAAAAGATTACTTTACCTAATTTTATTAAAAAGCTACTAACAAATAAAATTCTATCAAGAACTAAAGTGACCTTCTTTGGGTGCCTTGTAAAAGTTATACATAAAAATAAAATTTCATCATTTTCTTATTTTGTCGTAACTTCAATTCTAATTAAAAACATGAGTCTAACTATATAATTAATTAATAAAGAAATAATTAATTATAAAAGCTACAACTTACCTTTTGTGGGAACGCAAGAAGGATTTTTTAAAATGTCACAATTAACTGTTAATAGTGTCTTGTTTGACATCAAATAATAAACATCTACCCTCACTTGTAAAATTTTATTTAGTATACTCACATAAAATATAAGCACCTGAAGTGGACTCTGGGAAGACATGGGTTAAAAAGTTAAATAAATAAGTACAATTAAAAACCCCACCAATATCATATTATTTAATTTTTAATTATAAATTTGCAAGAAGCGTTAAACATGTAAATTGATTTGATTTTAATGAAGTCTCATAGATGGCGCTGTTTCAAATTTGTCTTTATACTACTAAGATTCATTAAACTGTTTCTCTGCCAAAATTACGTAAATGACGTAGTTTTTATAGTGTAAAGCTAGATAATAGCGTGGCTTACCCAAAAACAACATTTAAACATGAGTCTTTAGATTGTACGCTGAACGGAATACGTTAGAAAAATAAAGGTTCACAGCTCCTCCCCCGGAGGTGATAGCATGATAATGTGTATATAAAAGCCTCACCCGACCTGTTAGTAATATTCATGCAAAATTTGAAGTCAATCTATGCGGTACTTTTCGAGATTAGCTCGGACAAATATACAGACAAACAGACAAACAGACAAACCGACAAACAGACAAACAGACAAAAATTCTAAAAACTATGTTTTTGGCTTCTATATCGATTATAGATCATGGATTATGTATTCTTTTAAAAAAATATTCAATGTACAGTTTTGACTTTCCTACGATTTTATTATATGTATAGATGTATTATCTTGATTTTTCCCTATGTCACTACCCAAATATCCAGCAATTTTTTTTGTGTTTATAGATTGGTTTTCTTTATCTTTTATGTATTTTTTATAATGGTTATTTTGGGTGATATCTAAATTTTCATTTTGGGTTAAGTGAAATTTTTGTATACAGTCTAGTCCAAGTAGGAAGTTATAATCAAAGTTTTCTTCGTCTATAACAAAAATGTTGACATATCTTTCAATTTCAAAAATTTTAATTTTTAATTTTACCATTCCTAATGTTTTTTTTACGCCATTAATTGTTTTTAAACCTGTATTTGTATTATAAGTAGGTATTTTTTTTATAGATAATAATCTAGAATTTATTAAGGACACATTAGAACCTGAATCATAGATTCCTGATGTTTCCAAAGTGTCATTAATTAGTAATTTAACTTTTATTAATGGCGGCACAATCAGTTTTTTGGGTTAATTTCATTTAATTCGGTCTCTAATTCTGAATTATTAACGCTCCTTATATAATCTTTCTTTGGCCTGTCATTATTTTTAATTTTGAACCAACATTGGGATTCAGGGTGGTAACGTATGCCTTTATTCTCTTTTTCACAAATTTTACATGGACTAATCATAGGTTTTACATTTTTCTCTTTTAGTTTATTTTCCAGAGGTCCTATCTTTTTATCAAATGATTTTATGTTTACCTTATGCTCTAATCTTCTTATACTATTAAATAGGTCTTTAATTTCTTTTAAACTATTCCTATCAATATTATCCGCAATAAAACTAGGTAATCCAGTGGCAATCAGATCAATTAGAGTGATTTTATCTATGGATTTATTTATTTCTAACAGTAGTTTTTCTTTTTTTAACGCATATTCCAGTAACGAGCCCTGCCTGTATTTATATAACATTGCATACCTGATCGGTGACCAACCCCTATCTGCAAAAGTATCACAAAAGTTTATTTTCCACACTGCCCATTCTGAATTTATGGTGTGCTTTATAAGCATGGAACTATACCAGTCTAAACAAGAATCTTCTATAAATAACCTAAAAATTTCAATTTTTCTGCTATCTTCTATTTCCATTCGTGCACATTCCGCTTCCAAAGTATTCATCCACTGAGACACATTAGTTATTTTGCTATTGAATTTTTCAATAACAAATTTTTCTGCCAATCTGTTAACTGGTTTTGGTTTATCTTTTTTCATTTCAGCGAAGCCCTCAATGATCCTTGATAGTGATTCTTCGGAAATTCCTGATGTAGCAGATGGTGGTTCTGTTTGCTCCTCCAGTAAATATCCCATAAATTGTTTATTACCATCTTCATCACAATAAACCATCTTCATCTCCGGTTTCATGGATACCCATACTTGTCGTTTCTCATGTCGTCTTTGTAATGTAGCCTTCACTTTTTGAAATATTTGGGTCTGTGCTACAGCCTCATGCAGTCTAACAGGTTGTAATTTATCTGGGATGGCAAAGGTTCTGCCCTCTAAATCCGTTATTTTCGTTACACAAATTATATTTGTTTTAATATCTTCACTGGCCTTGACCATGAATTCAAATTTTAATTTATCCAT
The DNA here is from genome assembly GCF_905220415.1 of Colias croceus. Taxonomy (NCBI): domain Eukaryota; kingdom Metazoa; phylum Arthropoda; class Insecta; order Lepidoptera; family Pieridae; genus Colias; species Colias croceus. The sequence goes on from NC_059567.1 coordinate 1,544,501, forward strand.
TATTTATAATAATAATAATAATAAGGGCGTAGGGATGTGACGACCCCATCGCCCACGGTTGGAATATCTATTGTTTACGTGACAATAGATATTCCACCCGTGCAGTCAGTCAACCCGCAGGACACCTTGTGGCGTGGTGTCGGGGAGTAGCGACCCCGCGGGAACCGAGTGCTCCCGGGGGAGGCCCCTGTCTTCATCTCCGGCTTGCCTTCACCGGCCGGTCGGAGTGAAGCCTGACGAGGACAGGACCCCCACCTCTGGCTTGCCTTAACCGGCCGGCCAGAGTGGAGTCGCGAGAGCTTTTAGCTCGAAGGGTGGATGCGAATCGTAAGTGGCGAGTGGGCACGTGATGCTGGACCCTCAGGGAGCGCGTGATCGGAGTTTAAAGTCCAGGGACGCCTCTCCACCCTTAGCTGCTCACAATATGTTGCCCCCTTGTCGCACTATTGCAGCGACTTATTTCGGGGGCCCATACAGTGAGAGGGCGAGTCACCACCTGCCAACAAATTTTTACTTCTCTTAAGTAGAAAGGCAGGTGCCATAGTTTCCATAGTCCCCAATTCCAGTCCATGTAGCATCCCATTCCATAGCCCGGTTTATTTTGCTTCCATTTCTCACAATAGTCCTACATCGGCCGCGGACTGCCCAGGACTGTATCTCTATAGTGCAGTCATGGGCAGACTGCGGCTGGTGTCCCACAACACAGTAAAATTCTCGAAAGGGCCTCTGCGTGTTGGATCCGTGTCCCCACGTAAGCCTTCCAAAAGTCCGGGTACCGTCCTTCTGGTGGTACCCGAGTATTATGGAACCGAGAAACATAATAATAATAATAATAATGGGCGTAGGGATGTGACGACCCCATCGCCCACGGTTGGAATATCTATTGTCTACGTGACAATAGATATTCCACCCGTGCAATCAGTCAACCCGCAGGACACCTTGTGGCGGGGTGTCGGGGAGTAGCGACCCCGCGGGAACCGAGTGCTCCCGGGGGAGGCCCCTGTCTTCATCTCCGGCTTGCCTTCACCGGCCGGTCGGAGTGAAGCCTGACGAGGACAGGACCCCCACCTCTGGCTTGCCTTAACCGGCCGGCCAGAGTGGAGTCGCGAGAGCTTTTAGCTCGAAGGGTGGATGCGAAGCGTAAGTGGCGAGTGGGCACGTGATGCTGGACCCTCAGGGAGCGCGTGATCGGAGTTTAAAGTCCAGGGACGCCTCTCCACCCTTAGCTGCTCACAATATGTTGCCCCCTTGTCGCACTATTGCAGCGACTTATTTCGGGGGCCCATACAGTGAGAGGGCGAGTCACCACCTGCCAACATATTTTTACTTTCTTTTAGTAGAAAGGCAGGTGCCATAGTTTCCCATAGTCCCCAGTACCAGTCCATTTAGCATCCCAATCCATAGCCCAATTATTAAATTTCCATACCCTGCAATAGTCCTACATCGGCCGCGGACTGCCTAGGGCTGTATCTCTATAGTGCAGTCATGGGCAGGCTGCGGCTGGTGTCCCCCAACACATTAAAAGTCTCAAAGGGCCTCTGCGTGTTGGATCCGTATCCCCACGTAAGCCTTCCAAAGATCCGGGTACCGTCCTTCTGGTGGTACCCGAGTATTATGGAAATGAGAAACATAATAATAATAATAAGGGCGTAGGGATGTGACGACCCCATCGCCCACGGTTGGGATATCTATTGTCTACGTGATAATAGATATTCCACCCGTGCAATCAGTCAACCCGCAGGACACCTTGTGGCGGGGTGTCGGGGAGTAGCGACCCCGCGGGAACCGAGCGCTCCCGGGGGAGGCCCCTGTCTTCATCTCCGGCTTGCCTTCACCGGCCGGTCGGAGTGAAGCCTGACGAGGACAGGACCCCCACCTCTGGCTTGCCTTAACCGGCCGGCCAGAGTGGAGTCGCGAGAGCTTTTAGCTCGAAGGGTGGATGCGAAGCGTAAGTGGCGAGTGGGCACGTGATGCTGGACCCTCAGGGAGCGCGTGATCGGAGTTTAAAGTCCAGGGACGCCTCTCCACCCTTAGCTGCTCACAATATGTTGCCCCCTTGTCGCACTATTGCAGCGACTTATTTCGTGGGCCCATACAGTGAGAGGGCGAGTCACCACCTGCCAACATATTTTTACTTTCTTTTAGTAGAAAGGCAGGTGCCATAGTTTCCAATAGTCCCCAAATACCGGCCCATTTAACATCCCACTCCATAGCCCAGTTTAGTTTGTTTATCCATATTCCGAAATAGTCCTACATCGGCCGCGGACTGCCTAGGACTGTATCTCTATAGTGCAGTCATGGGCAGGCTGCGGCTGGTGTCCCACAACACAGTAAAGTTCTCTAAAGGGCCTCTGCGTGTTGGATCCGTGTCCCCACGTAAGCCTTCCAAAGGGCCGGGTACCTTCCTTATGATGGTACCCGAGTATTATGGATTGAGATACATATAATAATAATAATAAACACATTTATTGTCAGAATCATAAAGTGATTACAAAAATTGATTTACAAAGGAAAAACAAATAAAAGAAAAATAATAAGAAGCTTATTCCAAAGAAGAAGTAGGCAATGTGGCAGTGAGTGACCTGACAAATGGAGCCAACTCAGTTTATGATGGCAAGGTGATTAATACCTTACCACCACTGATTTTCAGTGACCCCAAGGTGACTATTGGAGTTTCAGTGAAAGATATATTTCTATTAATATGTATATAATATCAGTATGTAATTATGTATATAATGTAAATAAATAAAGTGAAATTATGTATACAATGTTAATAATTATAATGAATGATTGAACACTAGCTGTACAAATGTTGTTTTATAATGTTCTTATTTAATTTAGGTGGTAATGACTACCTGATGATGAAAAGGAAAACAATAGAAGCGTGTTGCTCTGAAAGAGAGAATTTTTTATTACATCAATATTACAGTTACATATTATAGTTTAAAATTACACTTCTAAGACTTTAATCTTAAAAATAAACTCACCTGAAAGAGAGAAACAACATTTAAAGCTATTGTTTTACAATTTTAATTCAATTGGTATAACCTCCTTATTTCTTAGTCGCACGTGACGCAGCAAGTGATCTTTTTAATTATAGAGTAATGTCAAACCATAGTGTACAAACACCCACAGAGTAAGTAATGACAATTGACAGCCAATTTTAAAGGAAGTCTCACATGAGAACTTCATTTAACACTAGAGCGCTCGCGCCTAAAATTTTCCTTGAGTGCACGCGTGGGTTACATATGTCACCCATAACGACGCCCTTTTTTTTCATAAGAATCGTAGTTTAAAGAGTAAACGAAGTACTTATTTATGAATCAACTTTATTTTTAAGTGATGAAACAAAAAAAATATCAATATTTTCTCATTTTACTTAAATTATGAGCTAAACATAAACCTCTGTGAAAAGTAACTAATTTTTTACTTATTGTGATCAATCAGTTGTTTTTACTTTGGAAACTACAAATTTGATAAAAATAATCATCTAATTATACAGTTTAGGAATAATTTGTTCTTATCCAATAAAATTTTATTTTCAATAAAAAATAAGTATGTCCTAGCACTCGAATATGAGTATTTTATTTGGATTTAAGTTACGATTATATATTAATAATTTCTTAAAAGTATAAATTTATCATAAGAGCAGTAAAAAATAAAAGGGGTATACTTGATTTTCACTCGTAATTGTATGATTTCAAAAACTTCCTAGAACGCTCGCGCGGGGGACATGCGTCACCCATGTACTTTTATATTTTCGCAGATTACACTTCGTTGCACCAAGGAAGCTATCACGCTGCTAAAATGTCCGGTGATTGATAGTCGGGGAATACCTGAGACAACAACACTCAAGCACGATTCTTTAAAAAAATATTTAGCAATATAATACACTGGGTGACCTATGTCCCCCGCGCGTGCGCTCTAGTGTTAATTTAGATTATTATTTGATACTAAGTAATGTAGAATTTAAACCACATTCATGTTTTCTTCAGATTTTAAGATTTTCTTATCAGAGTGTTCAATTTTAATGTAGTTAAATTTTATAAGAGACAATAATTAAGAAAATTTTAAAATAAAGTGTCACGTATTTTTTTAAACGACGAATGACGAAAAACGACCTAATCGCGGACGAAGTCGCGGGCAACAGCTAGTTATACATAATTCAAAATATTAACAATCATTTCAAATGTAAACAATATCAACGTCATCTTTTGAAGTCATCACCGTAATATGTGAGAAGTTTCCATAATGAACTATATAATACCAACTTGTACATAGTCATAACAAATTGTATCCAAAAATACCAAAAAATAAATTAACAAGCTAAAATACCACTAATAGTCTAACTTACAATTAAGACATGTGATTGCAATTATGCTTATCTATATTCACTAATACTTTTTTAAAAACATAATAATAATATATTTACATAATTTATCAACATAATGCTTCAACACTGTTTTAGTGAGAACTATAACTGTGGAACTATTTATTATTTATTGTTCGTAACATTTTACAAATACGGCAACAAGAAATAAGCGGTGAAAGTCCTAAATAAGACATTATTCATTAATTCTTGTCGTCTTTAAACTTTACAACTTACAATTACTATTCATGCTTTATTTATTTACTAATTTTACAATTAATGTACTATATTTAAATAATTTCAAAAACTATTACTATTTAAACAAAATATACGTACTAATTTTTACAATTAAACACTATAGGGAGATACCGACAGTAATACTCGCTCCTCATTGGTTAACGTACTTACTGACTTGCTCCTATTGAGCACCGTGCGGTCTTTTTTAACCGACTTCAAAAAAAAGGAGGAGGTTATCAATTCGGCCGGTATGTTTTTTTTTTTTTTTTTTTTAATGTATGTACACCGATTACTCCGAGGTTTCTGAACCGATTTACGTGATTCTTTTTTTGTTCGATGCGGGATGGTGTCGAATTGGTCCCATAAAAATTTTATTCGGATAGGCCCAGTAGTTTTTATTTTATGAGCATTTTTGTCTGTAGGTATTTGTAAATTTTGCAAGTGCAAGTTTGAAGTCGGTTGTTTTTAACGCAGTTATCACTTGTTGTCTTATTTTAAACTACACTAATTTATTTTACAAAGCCTATTAACAACGACGTTACGTCGATCGCTAACATTCTCCCCCTCGTGCATAGCACTAATCTCTGTGATTAGCGATCGATGATATTCCACTCAAGTTGTTGTAGTTTGTTATCCCATCAGGATCAAATTTTCTATGTTTCCAATTCCCATGTTGTGTGGAGGGCCAACGTACTCCACGATTAATTTTACCATAGTTAACATTAGGCTTTTCTTTGATACTATGTCGTGAGGTAACTTCATTTCTAAATGTCTTTGTAGGAGACATATTATATTTTTTACATCGGGCTCTCTCTTTCATGTGTTTCTTTCTTTTGTTAAATTTAATCTTAAAATCACGCATTGTAGGTGCGTAATGTAAAATTTGCAAGTCACTAGGAATTTTTTGTTTAAAATGAGGCGTTATATTGCCTGCACTTTCATAGAAACACGTATTCACAATATTTACTGACCTCGTGTTATTTTCGTCAATCCCATGAAGTACCCAGCCTAGCGCTGTTCGTGATGCCACCGGTTGTCCTGTTCTTCCTTTTCGTATTTGTTTAGACTCCATGAGTCTCCAATTATCTTGCCCGATTAGTAACAAAGGCGCTTTAGCCTCGTAATAAAGTTGTTCAGCAAACTCACGTAGATGGCGATACTGTTCGATACGTTCTTTGATAAGAAACTGCGGGGCTAGTTTTAAATGGTCCACTGTACACACTTGGTTTATTTGTCGCACTTTGTCACTATGTACACCTTTTAATTTTAAGTTCAACACTACAGATTGACTATTTACAATGTTTTTTCCACTCACAGTTTGTAATACAAGTTCTGTTTTTGCACCACTAGCGCCAATACGATTTGCTACTGATGAATCTAGCAATGTCACTGTAGACCCTTCGTCTAATAAAGCCATGATCTTTTCAGAGCCCTTTGGCCCAAAAACTTATACTTCAACCATTTTCAAGTAAGCTCGTGACATATTTGTTGCACTTACGTTATTTACTGCATTCGTTATTGGTTCGCAAGGCACATGATCGCTGTTTCGCTCTTGCACGGCGTAATCTACATGCAAAAGCGAGTGATGCCACCGTTTACATTTTTTACAAGGTGGTTTTCTACAATTTTCCTTTCTATGTTTTCCTTTTAAACAATTGAAGCACACACGATTCTTTTTTACCACATCCCAACGTTCATGTGTGGATAATTTCATAAATTGTGGGCACTCACTTAACACGTGGTCTTTCTTGCAGTGAAGGCACGTGTTCTTACTTTCACTGATACTATAATTTGCCGTATGTTCATTCGTTACATTGTTTGCTTCACTATAATATACATTTTTTCGATTTGTTCTCCAATTATTGGTGTCGCCAAGACTCACATGAGATCCACATCTATCTGCTTCCCGATTCAACCATTGTGAAACACGTGTTATATCGGACACACTATGTTCTTCGTCGCCGATGTAGTCATACCACCGATATAGAAACGATTGTGGTAGCTTATCTAGTATTATTTTCACAATATGTGGCGCAAGCAAGTACTCAGGTCGCTTAAGGCCCTTAATAGCAGCGACACTATTATTAATTTGGCTCGCAAACATACATACATCACGTGGATCATCGGTTATTCTTCTCAATGCTTGTAGTTTGTCTAACTCAGCTAGAACTAAAGCGTCTGTTCTACCGTAGCGGCGTCTAAGCGAGTCGATGACGTCATTCGGCTTAGCGGCTGAATAAAGCAAGCTTTTTATTGCTTCACGTGCACGACCCTTTATTGCCCTTCGTAATCTCGCCATGTTTTGTACATCATTAAACAATGGGGCTGTATCCTCATAAACTGTTTTGAATGCAATCCATTCATCACTACTGCCGACAAAGAACGGCAATTCGTGTATATAATTCGGTTGCGACGCCGCCGTGTTATTTTTTGTGCATATAACTTCTTTTAATGCATCCGCCAATGTTTGCACTTCGATGAATTTTGATGTAACATTTTCATTTTTTATGTCAAGCGAACATAAGTTGGCAGCGCGCTCTCCATCCAATACCGCTGTCTTTTTCGTATTTTCACAGCACTCCGTCGTAAATTCGTTATCATCAATCGTAGAGTCATCAATTTCTTCATCGCATTGTGCAATTTCCAATCTAACACGCGATAGACGTGCAGCTGCTTGTGCTACTTCATATTCCCGCTGTAGCACTTCCTGCTCAGCTTCCAAACGTCGTCTTCGTGCAGCTGACTCTGTGGAGCGTATGGACCTCGCTTTTTCACTTATCGCCCTGTAATAGCGCGCAGAGGTCTCTTCCTTGTTCTCGGCAGTCTGTTGTATGTTCAATGTGTCTGTCGTCATAGCAATATTAGTCGGCGTTTGTAAGGACCGACTATCATCCTCTTTGCTTGACATCTGACGACCTTGTGGAGTATTCTTCTGCGATCTCGTAATTGGCATTTTCACGCGTTTTCCTTTTCAATCGAAGGACCATAAAATACAGTATCTGGCCTGTATTTAACCAAATTGTAATGCAGAATCCGGCTCGAAGGACCAAAAATGTTGTAGCGTGGAACAATATATGCGACAGTGTATATCGCGGCGGTAGACGCAGTACGAGCGTGCTCATACGCAGGTCACGCGATATAATATGTGCACGGCCGATAAACAACGTATGTCTATCTCCGCTGAGTGAACGCCTTCGAACGCTGGTTCACGCTCACTCCCGACGCTTCTGCTAGCGCCAGTGAAAACGTAGTAGGTGCCAATACAACTCTCTGCTCGTATATGAGGAACGCGTATTTCGCGGTGCAAAGCACGCGGGCTTCGCAATAACGTATAACGGCGAAATAAAACAGCAGCAATTCTTCCTTAAGTAGCTTTCGAGGGCTGGTGATAGTCGCGTAGGTTACTTGTGCTCCGTACCGTTGACTCCCGAGAACTTGACTGAGCTTTACTTCACTTGACTCTATTACCTACGCTCGACGGAGGGGTTACCAAAGTAAAGTTTTACCGCACGGAGAGCCGGTGCTCTCCGATAAAATCATACGTTACTTGTACTATCTACCAGCCCTTTTCTTGCTCGTAACTTTATTAAATTCCAACATAATATGATAATACAAACAATTATTATATAAAACAACCAAAAATACCTTTACAATGGCATACAATTTGTCTTATAAAATAATTATAAACATATACAAATTCAAAGGTTACTACCAAACTTGCGCATAATTTGTAACACACTTTTCCTTAATTCAAGTAAACTACTTATTATACATAATTCAAAATATTAACAATCATTTCAAATGTAAACAATATCAACGTCATCTTTTGAAGTCATCACCGTAATATGTGAGAAGTTTCCATAATGAACTATATAATACCAACTTGTACATAGTCATAACAAATTGTATCCAAAAATACCAAAAAATAAATTAACAAGCTAAAATACCACTAATAGTCTAACTTACAATTAAGACATGTGATTGCAATTATGCTTATCTATATTCACTAATACTTTTTTAAAAACATAATAATAATATATTTACATAATTTATCAACATAATGCTTCAACACTGTTTTAGTGAGAACTATAACTGTGGAACCATTTATTATTTATTGTTCGTAACATTTTACAAATACGGCAACAAGAAATAAGCGGTGAAAGTCCTAAATAAGACATTATTCATTAATTCTTGTCGTCTTTAAACTTTACAACTTACAATTACTATTCATGCTTTATTTATTTACTAATTTTACAATTAATGTACTATATTTAAATAATTTCAAAAACTATTACTATTTAAACAAAATATACGTACTAATTTTTACAATTAAACACTATAGGGAGATACCGACAGTAATACTCGCTCCTCATTGGTTAACGTACTTACTGACTTGCTCCTATTGAGCACCGTGCGGTCTTTTTTGTCTTATTTTAAACTACACTAATTTATTTTACAAAGCCTATTAACGACGTTACGTCGATCGCTAACAAGGACATTATTACACAAATCGACCTAGTCCCACAGTAAGCTCAATTAAGGCTTGTGTTGTGGGTACTAGGCGACGATAAATATAATATTTAATAAATACATATATAGATAATAACACCCAGACCCAAGAACAAATAATTGAGTTCATCACACAAATATTTGCCCTGACCGGGGATCGAACCCGGGACCGTCGGCTCAGTAGGCAGTTACTTTACCACTGCGCCAACCGCGTCGTCAAATATAGAAATAGACTTAATTATAACGTCAGAGCTAGTAGTATTCAGGACAGACACATTAACGTGATTATTACTTTTAAGTGAAACTAGACAACCGGAGATGAAAATTCCATTCTGAATTTCGGTTTTTTCTACGAAACCAGTGGTTACTTTAGGATTTGTGACATTACACTCAATAATCATTTCGGATCGAGCCGGAACAGTGTATTCAGGTTTGGTAAAGTGGAGAGGAATTGTGTAATTATCTATCTTCAGGATATTGGTCTCATAATCGATTTTAGCATTTTTAGACTTAAGAAAATCATTGCCAATAATTCCATCAAAATTAATATCAATAGAATCAGGAATTAAATTAAAATCAGTGATAATAGAATGATCTGGGAATTTAAAATCGAATTTAATTTGATCAAGGCTTTCAGTATACTCAGATTGTTTATCGATACCTTTGAATTTTATAATTTTAGGTATCAATTCAGGTTCATATTGCAAAGATGATTTTTTCAAAAGTGAAATAGCTGCACCAGAATCAACAAGAAGTACTAAAGCCTTGTCTGAGTATGAGGATTTAACATAAACATGAGGTAAGTGAATTTTACTATTATAATTAATTTCATAAATAGCTTCAAGAGATTCTGAATTAGTATTGTTCTGAGTTACTCTATTTGGAAAATTAGGAATAGAATTGCAAGTTGTCTTTACAGAATTATTAGACCGATAACCTTTCGATATAGGAGGATTAGGAAATGTAGAATAGGTAGATTTAGTACGGGACTTTTTCGTGTTAAATGATTGAGGAGTTACATTTGACTTAGGAGATTGAATTGATATACGTGATTGAGTTGGCTTACGAGATTGAATAGACACACGAGATTGAGTCGATTTACGAGATTTAGTAGATATAGGAGATTGAGACGATTGAGTCGATATGGGAGATTGAGACGATTGAGTCGATATAGTAGATTGAGACGATTGAGTCGATATAGTAGATTGAGGCGATTGAGCCGATATAGTAGATTGAGACGATTGAGTCGATATAGTAGATTGAGGCGATTGAGCCGATATAGTAGATTGAGACGATTGAGTCGATATAGTAGATTGAGACGATTGAGTCGATATAGTAGATTGAGGCGATTGAGCCGATATAGTAGATTGAGACGATTGAGTCGATATAGTAGATTGAGGCGATTGAGCCGATATAGTAGATTGAGACGATTGAGTCGATATAGTAGATTGAGACGATTGAGTCGATATAGTAGATTGAGGCGATTGAGCCGATATAGGAGATTGAGTCGATTGAGCCGATATAGTAGATTGAGACGATTGAGCCGATATAGTAGATTGAGACGATTGAGCCGATATAGTAGATTGAGACGATGTAGGAGATTGAGCCGATATAGGAGATTGAGCCGATATAGTAGATTGAGCCGATGTAGTATAAGATAAGTCATAAGTCACGTCGGTTTGAGTCGATGATTCCGTACGACGCGGAAACGGAATCCTTCTTAGTTTAAAGAGTCATTGTTACTATCTTCACAAATCTCATGAACTTTGTGTTCAGAGTGATTTTGTCGCCGAGAATTATTATATTGGCGCTTACGACATTCCGTAATATTATGGCCTGCATGCCTACAATATCTACAAATTTGAGAATTAGAAAATGGTGCAGTAGTATTTGAGCTAGTTGATGGCTTTGCATCATGCGAAACAGTGTGAATATTACGTTTAAATTGACGATTGAGGAAACAAGACCTTTCTGAGTGACCTAGTTTCCCACAAGAACTACATTTGGGCCTCTGTTCAATAGTCTTTGATGACTGAACGTAGTTGTACAATTTTTCTTCTTGCACCGCGAGATTTATAGCATCACATAATGTCGTAGGGTTACGACATCGAACAATTGTGGATTTATAGGACGGCAACCCTAACAAAAAGGTATGTAAAGCAAGGTCTTCCGTGCTAGCTATGCGCCCTTTTAATTCGTCCGGATTTTTAGTTGAATGCGCGATATCGGTTTGAAGACGAGTAAGGAATGTCTCCAGTCGTAAGCTATATTGCGAAACAGTTTCAGTTTGTTTTTGTTTGCAATTCTGAAGGTCTAACAAAAGGTGATCTCTATGTTTAGTTTCACCGAAAGTAGCCTTTAAAAATATTTTTAAGTCCTGCCAACTATCGAAAATTTTCAGTGAACACGCTAATTCGGCTTTACCTTCTAATTGCGATATAATAAAACGATATAGTATGTCTTTCTGCCTACTGGATGTAAGGTTTATCGCGCTCTCGCAATTCTTAATAAAAGACGATGATTTTTGCCTATCGCCGTCGAAAGGTTTTATAAATTTAAGTAAGACATTAAGCGGAATATTTTCGATTTCAGAAATAGTAGAACATTCGGACTTAACCTCGCTCTTAGGCCGAGATTCATAGATCGCACTTTAACTTTACTTTGATGGAAAGATCTACTTTCAACCAAAAATATATTTCTTAGTCGTGTCAAGCTCATCTTTACTTTCCAGAAACTATACTTTACTTAGTAAAGGCTAAGGAGCCGATAATCATGACTTTGGTCGCAAAGTAAACTTTACATGACTATGCGTATAAATCATGTAGGCCTACATTTTAAACCAGTTTCGTAGAACAGAAACACATTTTAATATGGTTGGGTTATAGATCGAAACGTCATGTCGAGTAACATTTTTTTGTTGATGTGTTGATCGTTGCATCGTTTCGTTTGTCTTATAACATTTTTATATTTTTCTGACGAATTTTGCTGTGTCTACCGGTTTTTTATATATTTATACTATAATCTTCGTACATGATGGTTTTTTTTCTAAACATTTAATTTTTGATATAAAATAATAATGTTATTATTATATATGTTTTTTATGGAAATATAACTTAATTTAATAATATTATGTTCTCAAAAACATAAATTATGCGTATAAAGTAACAGTTACACGTCTTACCCTGTACTTTACTTTGGGACCGTACTTTTCTAAGGAAAGTCAAGCAATTCTCTCTGAAATTAAATATGTTGAAAGTAAACTTTGGTCATACAAAGTTTACTTTGTGAAGACTCTTTTGCGGTAAAGTAAAGTCACGACTGTGAATCTGGGCCTTAGACATCTTTAACAATGATAAAATATATTATAACGTAATAAAATAAATGGCAATAAAAAGTAACGAAACACTCACAGGAATGCGGCGATGACGACACGCAGCGACATATGACACCCTATTGTGTCGGCGGCGCGATGTATTCTTGTTACCGGGTTTCGTAATACACCGGTATAATAGCCTTTGTGACTCGATGGCGAGCTATGAGGCTTGATGATGGTTGGCTGGCTAGCTGGCTGGCTAGCTGGCTAGCTGGCTGGTTGGCTGGCTGGCTCGGTGGCTGGCTAGCTCGGTGGCTGGCTGGCTGACTCGGTGCCTGATAGTGAATCAGACACAGTGGAATCCTGGCAGCGACGGCAGCAGCTGGTAGCGGCGGAGGTACAGGTGCCGGGCAGGGAGAATCCTTCTTCAATTGGCAGCGGGCGGTACTAGTACCCTCGTGAAGGGCGTCGTAGTGGGCCCACCGTGTGAATCAGGTCGACCTTGTCAGGGTATGGGCGACCAAGGGATAAAAAATCCCCTTTACTTCTGACACCAATGTTAGTTTGTGGTCTATTTGTGTTTTAAAAAAAACACAAAATTAGTAAAAATTATTTATTTTCACAACACAACTTTTATACACACACAATATATATATTTCACTTTACGATTCACAATATAGAACTTAACGAATTCTATGATATAGAATAGGGATTCGTCCCCTGCACCCCGCGCAGTTACTGGTACTGGTGCTCCTCTCAGGCTAAGCCGGTGAAACCGTAGCTTATGTGGTTATGCGACCATTAAGAGAGAAGCCCCTAAACTAAGAAATCAACGCGTTATATATGTTACAGTCAAAACCCTGAACCAGTCAATAACGTTATTGACCGGTAAAATCAGTTAATAAGGATATTGGCTAAGGGCGTCGGTTAATATCCTTATTAACTGATTTTATCTGATTAAACCAGTTAATAACGTTATTGACTAAGGGCATCGGTCAATATCCTTATTAACTGATTTTAAGTCGAGACATCTAGTCAATATAGGTTTTAACCGACGTGCCCAGTCAAAACTCATAAAAAGTTAAGGACGTTAGTGAAATTATACTAGAAAATCATTTAAAAAGGTTCATAAAACTTTTTAAACTTTTTTATATTTAAGAGTTTTATGTTTTATTAATTAATTCGGGGTATTGTTTGTAAACTGCAACCACGCGAGAATACGTGCCCCAAAATATTTTTGAAGATGGCAATTGTGTTTTAATAACAATTACTAGGTTTCCGCCCGCAGCTTCGCCCGCGCAGTCAAAGAAAAACCGCATAGTTCCCGTTCCCGTGGGATTTCCGGGATTGCGTTAGTTTCTGATTTGACGGAGTGACCTGCAGGTGTACTTCGAAGACTGCTACTGGATCTAATAGACGAGTAGAGCTACGAATGCCGAGTTTGGACTCGTTTTGTTAGTTATGTCGAGACCTTACCTCCGGACTTGATGGAGTGACCTGCAGATGTACTTCGAAGACTGCTACTGGAACTATTATACGAGTAGAGCTAGGTGTGCCGAGTTTGGGCTCGTTTTGTTAGTTATGTTGAGACCTTACCTCCGGACTTGATGGAGTGACCTGCAGGTGTACTTCGAAGACTGCTACTGCAACTAATAGACGAGTAGAGCTAGGTGTGCCGAGTTTGGGCTCGTTTTGTTAGTTATGTCGAGACCTTACCTCCGGACTTGATGGAGTGACCTGCAGGTGTACTTCGAAGACTGCTACTGGAACTAATAGACGAGTAGAGCTAGGTGTGCCGAGTTTGGGCTTGTTTTGTTAGTTACGTTGAGACCTTACCTTCTGACTTGATGGAGTGACTTGCAGGTGTACTTCGAAGACTGCTACTGGAACTAATAGACGAGTAGAGCTATGTGTGCCGAGTTTGGGCACGTTTTGTTAGTTATGTTGAGACCTTACCTCCGGACTTGATGGAGTGACCAGCAGGTACTAACAAAACGTACTAGCTCTACTCGTCTATTAGTTCCAGTAGCAGTCTTCAAAGTACCCCTGTGATGTGTGGTGTGCGTGGAGAGAAATAAAACGAATGATGGTTGGTTATACACTGACTTTTATTAGAGAAATTACCCCTTTTTATAATAAAATGTAAATAGGTACTTAAACTAAATATCTATCCGATTACAGGCGTCGGATTACTATCTCTAGTTACTAATTAAGGAGAAATAATATGATATTCCAGTAACAATTAAAATAATTAAATATAATATTCTTTATAGTGCGAGTTTTCTAAAGAACCAATACTTTCGTGATGATATGCTGTTGATTGTATTTGCTTTACTTCTAACAATCTACAAACATCTTTCATAGTTGCTGAAATGAACTCAGTACCTCTGTCAGTTGCAATCGTCTGTGGAATACCGTAACGTAAAATAAAATTATCAACGAAAGCACGAGCTACTGTGTCTGTTTCCTTATTTGGTTTTGGGTATGCTTCCACGTATTTCGTCAACTCACATTGTAGTGTTAGTATATAGGCATTTCCATTAACATCTCGTGTTATTGGACCAACTGTATCAAGAAATATTTTTTCAAAAGCTGAAGATGCAGTGCTAGTAATGCACATAGGTTGCTTCACTTGCTTATGAAATTTCTGCTTTTGACATTGCTCACACTTATTCACAAAGTTATATATGTCATTGTCCATATTTGTCCAGTAGTAACGTTTCTTTATGTTATTCGTCATTCTTCTTATACCAGCATGTCCACTGCTTGGTAATATATGAAAATCATTTAGTATGACCTTTTTGTCATCCATATTTTCTATTTTTACTACACCTTTTAATATGCATATCCGTGGTCCTTGCCACTTATTTATATTTTTTACTTCCTGAGCTAGCTCTTTTATTAATTTTTCATTTCTTTCATTTTTTATTATGCATAATTCTTGAATATTTTCTTTGTTACAGAATTGTTCTAATTCTCTCACTGCGAAAGCTCGTTTCAACCATGATCTAGAATTAGGATTCATTGTAACCATATTCCTTGAAGGTGTATACATAAATGTTTTTTCTTTACTATGGACATTTTCTGAACATGTCTCGTTCTTCGTATATTCGTTAGTCTCCAAATTGAATTCTATCGAATTTTTTGTCCGTTTAAGTATTTCTACGACTCTTGGGTGATCAGTCCAATCGTCAGCTTTTTCATCGTTATCCTTCTTCTTATTTTCCATTTCATCCATCATTTTTCTTTGTTTTCTAGTCATAACCATGAGGCAATTGACTTTATTATTAATAGACTTTAGGTCGTCCGTTGTTAATACTATACGAGATAAAGCGTCTGCAGCGACATTATCTTTTCCTCGCGTGTATTCTATTACAAAATCGTATTCTTCTAAACATAGCCTGAATTTGGTAAGTCGACTCGATGGGTCTTTCATGTTGAATAAGTATATCAATGGTCTATGATCTGTACAAATTTTGAACTTTCTTCCATAAATGTAAGGTCGAAAATATTTGATAGCCCATACAATTGCCAAAAGTTCCTTTTCTATCACAGGATAGTTTCTTTCAGCTTTGTTTAAAGTACGACTGGCATATGCTACTGGTCTTTTGTCTTGATTTGATAAAACAGCTCCAATCGCTAACCCTGAAGCGTCTGTATGAATAATGAACTCATTACTTTCTTCAAAATTTGGATATTGCAATAAAGGCGGGTTACATAGTGTATGTTTTAAAGTTTCAAAAGAATTTTGACAATCTGTAGTCCAATTGAAGTTAACATTTTTTCTGGTTAAATTATTTAAACTTGCTGTAATGTTTGCAAAATTTGGTATGAACTTTCTATAATAATTGGCAAACGCAACAAACCTTTTGACTTCATCTGCGTTTTTAGGAGTTGGATAATTTTGCATGACTTTAATCTTTTCTGGATCTGGTCTTATACCTTCTGGTGTAACGATGTGACCTAGGTACAAAAGATCTTTTTTCAAAAAATTACATTTTAATGGGTTTAATTTACCGGAAGGAAGTTAGCGCGGAAAGTTTTTTTTTTATTATTATTAATATCTCAAAAAATTGCTCCTTAAATGCTCCATCAGAATCTGTAATTGCTCCACTTCTTTAATTATTAGTTTATTTATAATTAATTTAAAAAAAAATCCAAATACTGAAAACTTGATTTCCCTATAGATTGAAAAATATTCACTTTTCATAAAAAAATTTTTTCCAAAAAAATTGCTCCCGATTTGCTCTATCAATTACAAAAAAAATTATTTAATTTTGATAATTTTTACAATAATTAACTGAAAAACTATGTTTGCGTAGTAAACTACTGCGCTGTGACGTCATCAATTATTGTCGTTGCGACGCATAAGGGCCATATTTACATGTATCAGCACTGCAGCGATATGTATAGACCTTAATGTTTATGTTTTCTTATTTATATTATTCACTAGATTTCCGCCCGCGGCTTCGCCCGCGTTTTCATAGGAAAACCCGCATAGTTCCCGTTCCCGTGGGATTACCGGGATAAAACCTATCCTATGTGTTAATCCAAGTTACGGTCTATATGTGTGCTAAATTTCATTGTAATCGGTTTAGTAGTATTTGCGTGAATGAGTAACAAACACACACACATCCTCACAAACTTTCGCATTTATTATATTACTAGCGGTCCGCCCCGGCTTCGCCCGTGGTACATATTTCGCAATAAAAGGTAGCCTATGTTCTTTCTCAGGGTCTAAAGATTGTCTGTGCCAAATTTCATCAAAATCGGTATAGTAGTTTATGCGTGAAAACCATACATACATACATACAAACCTTTCCTCTTTATAATATTAGTATAGAAGTATAGATTAGTAGGATGGTATTACTTAAAAGGTTATTAATTATTATCATGTAATTATTTGGTTCTGATCACAGATCACAGAAACTAAAGGGTTCTGATGATAAGAATTATAATTTTTGTTTTATTGAGTCTTCAAGTTAGGATTGCAGGTTCGAATGATAATAATTTTTGTATACCATCGTATATATATTACATATAACATAATATGGAGACATTTCATCATGTCCACAACAATATCAAGGTTAGTAATAAATATTTCTACTATCAATTATCATCAAAGTATTAAATCGGTAATAAGTATTTTTATAATTGAATTTGAATTTCTGTTTACTATAAGAAAAATTAATAGGCACTTTTTATTTTAGGGTGTGAAGGGATTCAGTCAAGGAGTTTTAAATTATTGAAGAGTGGTTATTATTTAGAAGTAGGGTTCGCGAAAAAATTGAGCCCTACTTTTATATAATCACCTGAAAATTTTTCACTAGAGTATAAATAATAAAATATGTGCTAATTATAAAGAATTTTATTTTTGACAAAAGGTTTTACATACAAGACATAACTGCGTTAAAAACAACCGACTTCAAACTTGCACTTGCAACATTTACAAATACAGACAAAAATGCTCATAAAATAAAATACTGGGCCTATCCTAATAAAATTTTTTCAAACTCAAACTCAAACTCAAACATTTATTTATTCAATTAGACTTCTTTTAGAAGCACTTTTGAAACGTCATTACATATTTTAACATTTACCACCGATTCGGAAAGCAGTATCTACGGAGAAGAATCGGCAAGAAACTCCATAGTTGCTCTTTTTAATCATGTCAGTTTTTCAATTTAATTTTACAAAATACATTATATGTGTTATATGTACATTATAATCATAATATGCCAAAGAACTGTCCTGTGGTTTTTACGCGACAACCCTCCATGGGTTTTTATCGTCCATATATTCCTTAATACTGTAATAGGCTCTCTGAATAAGTACATTTTTTATATAAAGTTTTAAATTTAGAACTACTGAACTCTTTAATATTATGAGGAATTCTGTTGTAAAAGCGTATACCTTGACCCATAAATGAATTTTTAACTTTAGCTAGCCGGAAAAATGGAATTTCAATTTTATTTCTGTTTCTTGTGTCATAACAATGTCTATCTCCTACTTTTGTGTGTAAATAAGCGTTATTGTGTACATATAAAATATTATTAAATATATACTGCGACGGTACAGTAAGGATACCAGTATTCTTAAAGAGATCTCTTAGTGAGTCTCGAGCACGCAAATTATATATAGAGCGTATGGCTCTTTTCTGTAGTATAAATATAGTTTCTATATCTGCACCCCTGCCCCATAGTAGAATTCCATAGGACATAATGCTATGAAAGTAGCTAAAGTAAACCAATCTAGCCGTCTCTTCATCGGTGAGATGCCTTATTCTTCTCACTGCATATGCAGCTGAGCTGAGCTTAGCAGCGGTGGTGGTAATATGGGCCCCCCATTGTAGCTTCTCATCTAGTGTCAAACCAAGAAAAACAGTAGATTCCACAGGGTATAATACCTCCCCGTTTAAAATAATATTCCTTTTCACCTTATTTACATTTGGGAGGATAAATTCTACACAATTTGTTTTTTTTGCATTTAGTAGTAAATTATTAGCATTAAACCAATTTATGGGACCAATTCGACACCATCCCGCATCGAACAAAAAAAGAATCACGTAAATGATTTATTAAATAATTCACAAAACACGAAGATTGAATTTGATATTTTTGGCTTTATAAATATAAATTTATAAATATAAAGAATATAAACATTCGATCACGAAATTATGCGGGTTCGAGTCCCGCCTCGTGATCGAATTTTTTCTATTCTTTATAAATTTATAAAACACGAAGATTTTAAAAATGTAACCAATGAACACAATTAATATTAGATTAATTGTAATGGTGTATAAAAAGTATTATGTCCTATGGAATTCTACTATGGGGCAGGGCAGCAGATATAGAAACTATATTTATCTTACAGAAAAGAACCATTCGCTCTATATATAATTTACGTGCTCGGAACTCGCTAAGAGATCTCTTTAAGAATACTGGTATCCTTACTGTACCATCACAGTATATATTTAATAATATTTTGCATGTACACAAAAACGCCGACTTACACACAAGAGTAGGAGATAAACACTGTTATGGCACAAGGAACAGAAATAAAATTGAAATGCCATTTTACCGGTTAGCCTAAGTTAAAAATTCATTTATGGGTCTAGGTATACGCTTTTACAACAGAATTCCACATTGTATTAAAGAGTTTGGTAGTGCTAAATTCAGGTAAAACTCATGTAAAAAATATATTAGTTCAGAGAGCCTATTATAGCATTAAGGAATATATGGAAGATGAAAATGATATATTATGAAGTTAGATATAAGTTACAGATTATGTAATATTGACATGATTTTAAAAGAGCAACTATTTAATATGATTAATTACCTTAAAATGACATTAATAAGTTTTATGCTGGGAATAATAATATTATTATTTAATACTTAGTACTTACCTTATGTTGCTATTAATTATACTCTAAGAATGTCTAGGCGCCATATTTTAATTATTGAGTTTTCATCTAGCAAAATTTCAAGGAACAGATATTATTATGTACCTATTTAAATCATTCTTATTATAGGTATTTTTATAAACATTTCCCTACCCATCCCTAAACTCGTACGTTTATTCGTATTATTAAAACTTCAAGTAATTATCAATTAATTTGTGTTTCAGTCGTTTGTTTCATCTTTCGGTGTCAAGTTGCTATCGTTTGCGTTAGCGGGAACTACCTATGCGGGTTTTCCTTTGAAAACGCGGGCGAAGCCGCGGGCGGAAATCTAGTGAATAATATAAATAAGAAAACATAAACATTAAGGTCTATACATATCGCTGCAGTGCTGATACATGTAAATATGGCCCTTATGCGTCGCAACGACAATAATTGATGACGTCACAGCGCAGTAGTTTACTATGCAAACATAGTTTTTCAGTTAATTATTGTAAAAATTATCAAAATTAAATAATTTTTTTTGTAATTGATAGAGCAAATCGGGAGCAATTTTTTTGGAAAATTTTTTTTATGAAAAGTGAATATTTTTCATTCTATAGGGAAATCAAGTTTTCAGTATTTGGATTTTTTTTTAAATTAATTATAAATAAACTAATAATTATAGAAGTGGAGCAATTACTGATTCTGATGGAGCATTTAAGGAGCAATTTTTTTGCAAAAAAAATTTTTATGAAAAGTGAATATTTTTCATTCTATAGGGAAATCAAGTTTTCAGTATTTGGATTTTTTTAAAAATTAATTATAAATAAACTAATAATTATAGAAGTGGAGCAATTACTGATTCTGATGGAGCATTTAAGGAGCAATTTTTTTGCAAAAAAATTTTTTATGAAAAGTGAATATTTTTCATTCTATAGGGAAATCAAGTTTTCAGTATTTGGATTTTTTAAAAAATTAATTATAAATAAACTAATAATTATAGAAGTGGAGCAATTACTGATTCTGATGGAGCATTTAAGGAGCAATTTTTTTGCAAAAAAATTTTTTATGAAAAGTGAATATTTTTCATTCTATAGGGAAATCAAGTTTTCAGTATTTGGATTTTTTTTTAAATTAATTATAAATAAACTAATAATTATAGAAGTGGAGCAATTACTGATTCTGATGGAGCATTTAAGGAGCAATTTTTTTGCAAAAAAATTTTTTATGAAAAGTGAATATTTTTCATTCTATAGGGAAATCAAGTTTTCAGTATTTGGATTTTTTAAAAAATTAATTATAAATAAACTAATAATTATAGAAGTGGAGCAATTACTGATTCTGATGGAGCATTTAAGGAGCAATTTTTTTGCAAAAAAATTTTTTATGAAAAGTGAATATTTTTCATTCTATAGGGAAATCAAGTTTTCAGTATTTGGATTTTTTAAAAAATTAATTATAAATAAACTAATAATTATAGAAGTGGAGCAATTACTGATTCTGATGGAGCATTTAAGGAGCAATTTTTTGAGATATTAATAATTAAAAAAAAAAAACTTTCCGCGCTAACTTCCTTCCGGTGTTTAATTTCATATTTACTTTTCTTAAACGTGAGAATACATCAATGAGATTTTTATTATGCTGATTTAAATTTCTTCCCATCACAATAATATCATCCAGGTAGACTATGCATTTTTCATAATTTAATCCTGATAATGCAATTGTCATCGCTCTACTGAATGCGCTAGGGCTTGTTTTTAGACCCATTGGTAAACGTTTCATTTGATAATGTTTATCAGCTACAAATGCTGTATATTTTCGGCTTTCTGCATCTAATTTCATTTGATAATAGCCCTGATTGAGATCTAAGTGACTAAAATACATAGCTCCTGATAAAGAGTCCAATATTTCGGTAATATTTGGCAATGGGAACTTATCGTCTTTGATACAATCATTTAGTTTTCTGTAATCTAGTACAACTCTCCATTTCTTTTCACCATTTGCTCCTATTTTCTTAGGCACTATCAGTAATGGGCTGGACCATTCTGAAGTTGATTCCTCGATAATATCGTTGTCTATCATTTCCTGTATTTGTTTACTAATTTCCGCTTTCTGTGAATGAGGTAGTCTGTAAGGTTTAGAGTAAACTGGATTGGTATTTTCTTTTAGGTGTATTTTCTGTTCGTATAAATTGCAAGTGTTCAGTCGATCACCCGACAAGTGGAATATATCTGCAAACTTAGCACATATACTTGCAATACTTTTCTGTTCTTCTGTGTTCATGTTTTCTAGTTTCAGTAAATCGAATAACCTTTTAACTCTTTCTCCATTGTTTGTTACTTCTTCAAATGTAAAGCATTCAAACTCGTCTAAAGGTATTATTTCGGGTGTGAAACAATGTAAAACTACTTCTGTTTCCCTAGTATTCATAATATGTATCGATATTTTTCCATTTCTGGCTTTATTCAAAGTATTAGCTATGAATACTCCATCACACACCTCTTTTGAAGTTATTACACAGTTGCTAGTATGGTTCGTTTTTATATTAATTATTTTTTCACATCTGGGTGGCAGTTTTATGCTTGTTGTGTTTATATCTTCTGTTGAAAACATGTCTATTGGTATTGTTGTATACTTTGAATCTGTTTGAAGCGTTAATGTTTGGTTTTCAAAATTTAGTAATGATTTGTATCTCGACAAAAAGTCTTGCCCGAGTATACCGTCAATGTTTAATGGTAATGTTTTAAATATATGAAATTTATGTTCAAATTTTTCATTTTTACATTTCAATGTTAATTTTGTATATCTGTCTGAGGTTATTTTTCCACCAATGCCCTTAATTTGTGTTGTTTTTTGGGTAACTTTGTGTTTAGTATGTTGTATAGCAATATCTTTAATTATAGATAAGGATGCTCCAGTGTCTAATAGAAAATTTAGTTTTTTATGATTTATATAAAATTTTACTGAATTCATGTTGTTATAACTTAATACGAATTCATTATTGTCGAAAAAACCACTTCGGTATCGAGCTTTGCTCATCTTCGTCCTCTTCGTTTTGCGAACTTTGGGCCAAATTTACCTGCTGATGCTGGTTTCTGTTTTTATGAGTATATGGTTGAGTACTACGGGTATTTGATTTATTCCTTCCGTTTGTTTTACCTCGACCTCTTTGAAAATTCCCTTGATTCCTACCACATGAATAGTTGGTGAATGTATTCTTAAATTGTGTTTTTGGTGACCTTGAATTAGTATAGGAATATGATTTTCCACAGTGTCTAGATCCTTGGAGTCCCCGATGATAGGGTCTTCCTTTTGCAAAGAATACTTGGTCAGATGATGGAGAAGTCATCGTTACTTCCTCATCCTTTGCGCCTTGAATAGCGTCCTTTAACGAATTGTAATTTCGTGCAGCTATAACAGTTTTCAATCTGTCATTCCGTAGACCATCGGCGAATTTATGTATTGCCTGTTTTTCATTTATGGATTTCAGAATACTGAACGTGTCTGAATTTCCTTTTGATTGTGAGATGGTAAGGTTAACAAACAGTTGCTCGAGCTCTGTTCCAAATTTATCTATCGACCGATTTCCTTGATAACAATTTAATAGTTTTTTCTGCAAAGCGATTTCTGACTTAGTAGTTAGGAGGTGCTTTTTCATGTCACTAACCATTTCTTCTACGCTACTATAGGTATCTTTTAATCTTAATTTCGCGTTTCGTGACAACCGTGTCTTGCAAACAAATTGAATAAGATTTGTAATACTTTCTTTTGAAATCATTGTCACATATAATTCAATAGCATCTATTAACTGCAGAGTGACATTTTCTGTGTCGTCCATTACGGGCAACAGAGAAACTGCCGTTTTTAATTCAAATTCTGGTTTTGTCGACATGATTGTCATAAGATTTTTGATTTTATCAAAAAGACTATCTATTTCTAATGTTACACTTAATTCTTCTACTTTAATTTCTACCACTTGTATATAGTTTTTATACTCCTTGTATATTTGTTTAGCTACTTCGTATTTTTCGAATGCTGTTTCACTTTTAAGACGTTTAATTCCAAACTTAACTAAATATTGCTTAATTTCTAGCAAATCATTTAAATATTTTTGTAATATTATATTAGACATTTATGTTTATTATTATATATTTATGTATATTATTTTTTTAAAGCATAAGTTTAACTAATATCTTAATTATATTTCTACATAAAGGATAAACGTGATTAAATAAAAATAGATTAGAGAGAAAGGAAAAATTGCCACTTACAAGTATACTGCGAGTCACTGCACACACTAATTGCCACTTTTGAACTGGGTTTTCAAGTTGTGTTTTACTTTTTATATCCCTTTAAACCGAGGCGCGACGTGACTTCAAAACTATTTCCGTAGCTTGCCGCTGTATCTTCTTTGTAAGTCGCTTGTGCATCTTCTTGTAAACAGAATACGCCAATATTATTCCACAAATGACTGCTATTACCACGGTCAAATTGAACATAGTTTCTGATTTTTCCCAGGGTGCGATGTTGTTTGGTGCGTAGTTGTTCTGTCCGCTCTGTGTTATAAATACTTCTTCTTTTTCGACTTCTTTAGATTGCTGCTTGCCCATTTTGTCTTTACCAATCTGCGTATGTAGAATCTCTTTCCCAACTTATTTTGTATAAAAATAATTCTCCAATTCGGTGTAATTCTCCATAATAATTTATTATGAAGCCTTCGGCTCTCCGTATGAAGATGAAACTCCGATTTCAGCGCCAAATAAGGAACGTAATTCTAGAACACTGTTATCCGACGCGCTCGCACTGGCAGGGTCGCCATGTGATGTGTGGTGTGCGTGGAGAGAAATAAAACGAATGATGGTTGGTTATACACTGACTTTTATTAGAGAAATTACCCCTTTTTATAATAAAATGTAAATAGGTACTTAAACTAAATATCTATCCGATTACAGGCGTCGGATTACTATCTCTAGTTACTAATTAAGGAGAAATAATATGATATTCCAGTAACAATTAAAATAATTAAATATAATATTCTTTATAGTTTTTAAAGACACGTGTGACCTAAATTCCTTAGTGATATCTGATAGGAGTCACATTATATTTATATATAGGTATAAGTACACACCTATACCTAATACCTACATTACACCCCTGCAGATCACTCCATCAATTCCGGAGGTAAGGTCTCAACATAACTAACAAAACGAGCCCAAACTCGGCACGCCTAGCTCTACTCGTATAATAGTTCCAGTAGCAGTCTTCGAAGTACACCTGCAGGTCACTTCATCAAGTCCGGAGGTAAGGTCTCGACATAACTAACAAAACGAGTCCAAACTCGGCATTCCTAGCTCTACTCGTCTATTAGATCCAGTAGCAGTCTTCGAAGTACACCTGCAGGTCACTCCGTCAAGTCAGGAGGTAAGGTCTCAACGTAACTAACAAAACAAGCCCAAACTAAGCACACCTAGCTCTACTCGTCTATTAGTTCCAGTAGCAGTCTTCGAAGTACCCCTGCAGGTCACTCCATCAAGTCCGGAGGTAAGGTCTCAACGTTACTAACAAAACGATCCCAAACTCGGCACACCTAGCTCTACTCGTCTATTAGTTCCAGTAGCAGTCTTCGAAGTACACATGCAGGTCACTCCATCAAGTCCGGAGGTAAGGTCTCAACATAACTAACAAAACGAGCCCAAACTCGGCACATCTTTTTTTTTTTTTTTTGTTTTTTTTTTTTTTTTTTTTTTTTTTTTTACGTTGGGAAATGCCTTTACGCATCCCCCTCGCCAGTTTTACTGTCCAAGGGGGTATGTGGGACTCGCACGAAGCCATACCCACTAAAACCCAACGGTAGCCGTCTATCGCCTTGATCGGCGGGGGTTAACAGCCAGGCCTTATACCCCCGCCGTCTGTGGCGACTGCCGCTTCTTGGCGGCCCTTCGAGGCCCGGGAGTGGCAATGGGCGACGATATTAAATAATATCGTCGTTCCATTTCTGGACCTATCCACCTTACGTCGCGAGGGGATCCGGTTTCCTTGCCACGAGCATAACTATAGTATGCGCGTACCTACGGAAAACCTCCCCCCGCGCTTTTTCTCTAAGGTCTTATGGCTGGCGCTGGTCATAAAGACGCCTACGCCTGCCGGGTCTGCGCCGACGCAGAGGATCCGCCGCTGGGTCGTTCTCTCGGGCTCTCTCTGCGTCCTCCTTTCTTTTCATAACCGTTGCACAGAAGGTGACGACGGTCTTCCATGCACGGTCAGTGTCGCCAGTGACCATAGCCTCTACAAGAGCCCGCAGGGTCAGCTGGGTGTCTGTCCCTAGAAGGCTCTCGAGAGACCTACGTTCATCTGTCCATGCTGGGCATTCCGCAAGCGTGTGCAAAGCCGTATCTTGAGGGCTGCTACAATGATGGCAGGCGGGAGCCGGCTCACGACCGATCCTGTGCAGGTAACTGCCGAAGCAACCGTGCCCAGACAGAACCTGCACAAGCCGATAGCTGACCGATCCCCACCGCCTATCCACCCATTCCTTGAGCATCGGGCTGATTGCGTTCAAAGTCCAGGCCCCCACGCAAGTCGAGTCTAGTTCTCGACGCCATCGGCGAAACACCGCGTCGCGAGCTTCCTGTTTCCATCCTTGGAGCGTTTCAGAGGGCAGGTTTTCGTCCCTCTCTCTTGCCTCGGTTCTTCGCCAATAAACTTGTGCCAGGGCAGCGGCTTCAAGATGCCATGGAGCAGTCCCGGCAATGACACAAACCGCATTATAAGAGACGGTGCGATACGCCCTAGCAACTCTTATGGCTACTACTCGTTGGGACCGCCTCAGCACGATTGTGTTACGTGTCAACAGCTTGTCCGCCCATATCGGACACCCATACAGCGCTTGTGATCTTACCACACCAGCGAACAGTCGGCGACACCCCCAGCTCGGCCCTCCAATATTTGGCATAATGCGGCAAAGTGCCGCTGCCGTGGTGTTGAGCTTGGTGGCCAGTGCCGAAAAGTGGCCCTGGAATGTCCATCGCGGATCGAGCACCAAACCGAGATACTTCAGTCTGGGCCCGATCCGGATGGGCACCCCGCTCACCACGATCTCTTCCCCGGGTGGTGGAGCTCTCCGGTGGCCGTGGAAGCATATAGCCTCGGATTTATCGAGGGCTACTTTTAGCCCGAGGCTTTTAATTCGACCGACCACTTGTGCCACTCCTGCTGTAGCTCGAAGTCGCGCCTCCCTGAAGTCCCGACCCGTGAACACCACTAGGGTGTCATCGGCGTAGCAGATGGCGCTAACTCCTTGCGGCAGCCCTCCTCGCAGCACGTGGTTGTACCCGATGTTCCACAGAAGAGGCCCCAGTACGGAGCCCTGTGGAACACCGCATGCAACGCCGTGGCTACCCCAACCATTTTGCCTTGGGAAGGCAATTTTGCGCCCGCAGAGATATGAGTGGACAATACGGCGGAGATACAACGGTAGCTGGTGTCGGGCGAGGCCGTCTAAAATTTTGTCCCAAGGCAGGGTATTAAATGCATTGGAAATATCTAACGATACTGCCAATGCAACCCCGCCTTGGGAGACGCATCCTTCACAGATGTCACGAAGGCGAGCTATGGCATCCACTGTGGAGCGTCCCCGCCTAAAACCAAATTGCGCATCCTGAAGGTCTGGTCCTATTCCTGTCAGGTGGGTCTGAATGCGGCTCGAGATGATGCGCTCAAAGAGCTTACCCGCTTCGTCGAGGAGGACGATCGGCCTATATGCTAATGGTGAGTCTGCTGGTTTGCCGCTCTTTTTTAGCAGAACTAGGCGCCCAATCTTCCAACGCTCCGGAAACTTCCCGCTCTTAAAGCACTCTGTTAGTAAATTACAGAAACGCTGGTCAAGTCCATGCGGCAGGGCAAGGGACCACACTTTACCGTGCACGCCATCTGGGCCCGGTGTGGTAGTCTTCCTTTTCAGACGGTCTACCGCGGCCTTCAATTCGGCAAGGGACACGTCTGAAAAAGGTTCATCACAGGTCAACTCTTCCTGTTCGATGCTTCCGACTCGGCTCGCAAGGTCGGTTGCATTAAGACTACAACCTGGAAATAGAGTTGTCACTACCCTTTGAAGCAGCGCTGGCTCCAATGTGGCTGTTAGCGGTGGTGCCCAAGGACGCAACTTATTCATTACTAGTCTGTACGGGCGTCCCCAGGGATCCAGGTTCAGCGTGTCAAGCAATTCAGCCCAGGCTCTTTCCTTCGCAACCGCGATGGCATCTCTGAGAGCCTTTTTGGCGTTCTGGTAATTGCTGTATCGTTCAGCCTCCTCCGCAGTGGAATAATCAACGCGTCCCCTCCTTCGCCTATATTTGGTATATCGGCGTCTGGTGGTCACACAGGCTGATCGGAGCCGCGCATGTTCCATCGACTTTATTCTGTGGGAGAAATTTTCTCAGTCTTGACATCGCGGCATCCGAGATCTGCGTCATTGTCTCGGCAAACCATTCCGACTCGGCATCCACGTTTATGGTATCGGGCTTCGGACACCACGCCCTGATTAAGGACGCTAGCTCCAACAAATGTCCATCCAGGCTCTTAAGGGACCACCTCGGATTGGTCTCGATAGTCGAGGAGGTATCGAGGTTTGTATTCCTCGTAGTACCTGTCGTAGGGAGAACCTCGAATCTGATATATTTATGATCAGATAAGGTCTCGACCTCCGACAGGACCCGCCAACCTTGGACACGACAGGCAAGAGAGGGGCTCGCGAAAGACACGTCCACCACTGAGCCGCCCTGCATGCGCACACATGTGTTTTCGGAGCCTTGATTGAGTGAAACCAGGTTTTGAGTCGCGAGCCATTCCACGAGGACATCTCCACGGGCATCTGAAGCTGAAGAACCCCAAGCCACAGATTTAGCATTCAGATCTCCAGCAACGATGATTTTGTTTGGGCGACCCCATTCAATCAGGGAGCCCACTTCTCCCAAAAACGCTTCAAACTCAGGAAGAGTTTTATTCGGCGAGAAGTATGTTGCGATAACAACCGTGTCGATGAGCCTAACAGCCACGCATCCGTGCCCCTTCATATGTGCGCGAATCGGAGGTGAACCTTCCGCTTGTGTCATGACTATGGCAGCCACTTCGTCGAGGTCTGTTACATTGTCCATTGTGTTACATTGTTACATTGTCCATTGTGTTACATTGTCCAATATTGCTGACTTGGGCTATAAACCCCACCGGCCTATATCGCGGTATCAGCAATATTGTATGTATATAACGCGTTGATTTCTTAGTTTAGGGGCTTCTCTCTTAATGGTCGCATAACCACCTAAGCTACGGTTTCACCGGCTTAGCCTGAGAGGAGCACCAGTACCAGTAACCGCGCGGGGTGCAGGGGACGAATCCTTTTTCTATATTATAGAATTCATTAAGTTCTATATTGTGAATCGTAAAGTGAAATATATATTATATTGTGTGTGTATAAAAGTTGTGTTGTGAAAATAAATAATTTTTACTAACTTTGTGTTTTTTTTAAACACAAATACACCACAAACTAACATTGGTGTCAGAAGTAAAGGGGATTTTTCATCCCTTGGTCGCCCATACCCTGACAAGGTCGACCTGATTCACACGGTGGGCCCACTACGACGCCCTTCACGAGGGTACTAGTACCGCCCGCTGCCAATTGAAGAAGGATTCTCCCTGTGCCGAGGGTTCACTGCCCGGCACCTGTACCTCCGCCGCTACCAGCTGCTGCCGTCGCTGCCAGGACTCCAC
Source organism: Colias croceus (assembly GCF_905220415.1). Classification (NCBI taxonomy): domain Eukaryota; kingdom Metazoa; phylum Arthropoda; class Insecta; order Lepidoptera; family Pieridae; genus Colias; species Colias croceus. The sequence goes on from NC_059567.1 coordinate 1,574,072, forward strand.
TGTGTCTGATTCACTATCAGGCACCGAGTCAGCCAGCCAGCCACCGAGCCAGCCAGCCACCGAACCAGCCAGCCAACCAGCCAGCTAGCCAGCTAGCCAGCCAGCTAGCCAGCCAACCATCATCAAGCCTCATAGCTCGCCATCGAGTCACAAAGGCTATTATACCGGTGTATTACGAAACCCGGTAACAAGAATACATCGCGCCGCCGACACAATAGGGTGTCATAATATGTCGCTGCGTGTCGTCATCGCCGCATTCCTGTGAGTGTTTCGTTACTTTTTATTGCCATTTATTTTATTACGTTATAATATATTTTATCATTATTAAAGATGTCTAAGAGCGAGGTTAAGTCCGAATGTTCTACTATTTCTGAAATCGAAAATATTCCGCTTAATGTCTTACTTAAATTTATAAAACCTTTCGACGGCGATAGGCAAAAATTATCGTCTTTTATTAAGAATTGCGAAAGCGCGATAAACCTTGCATCCAGTAGACAGAAAGACATACTATATCGTTTTATTATATCGCAATTAGAAGGTAAAGCCGAATTAGCGTGTTCACTGAAAATTTTCGATAGTTGGCAGGACTTAAAAATATTTTTAAAGGCTACTTTCGGTGAGACTAAACATAGAGATCACCTTTTGTTAGACCTTCAGAATTGCAAACAAAAACAAACTGAAACTGTTTCGCAATATAGCTTACGACTGGAGACATTCCTTACTCGACTACAGACTGATATCGCGCATTCAACTAAAAATCCAGACGAATTAAAAGGGCGCATAGCTAGCACGGAAGACCTTGCTTTACATACCTTTTTGTTAGGGTTGCCGTCCTATATATCCACAATTGTTCGATGTCGTAACCCTACGACATTATGCGATGCTATAAATCTCGCGGTGCAAGAAGAAAAATTGCACAATTACGTTCAGTCATCAAAGACTACTGAACAGAGGCCCAAATGTAGTTCCTGTGGGAAATTAGGTCACACAGAAAGGTCCTGTTTCCTCAATCGTCAATTCAAACGTAATATTCATACAGTTTCGCATGATGCAAATAATAGCTCAAACGCTACTGTACCATTTTCCAATTCTCAAATTTGCAAATATTGCAAACATGCAGGCCATAATATTACGGAATGTCGTATGCGCCAATATAATAATTCTCGGCGACAAAATCACTCTGAACATAAAGTTAATGAGATTTGTGAAGATAGTAATAATACTGCCCTGATAACAAAGAATGCAGTAATCGACATTTTTGGGATTTTTACTTTTTGCAAGAAATGGGATCCCAAGGGGTTTATTAACATAAAAAAAAAATAATTTCATAAAAAAAGTACCCGGAAGTATGTTTTTTAGCTACCGATTTTTGCAGTACTTACATGAAAACTATATCAATGATAAGAAAAAGCGCCGTATTAAACATGTGCTAAAAAATAATGCAGTAATTGTTAATATACCCTAAAACAAAGTGCAGTAATAGCCATTACTGTAACATTTTATTCTAGTGTCTGTAGACCAATTGCTACGTCAAAACGCAGTTCTCCACATTACTGCATTTGTGTGTAGTAAAAGTTCGCGAGATCGTAACCGTACGATACAGTGCTGCGTTTTGTTGAAGCAAATCTGTGCGTCGTCGTCGTTCGGTGAAGTGAGACGTGCGGCACGTGTGCTGCTCCGGCGCGCTGTTTGTTTTTTAAGGAACGAAATTTTGGTGAGTTGTTATAAATTAAAGTCTATCTTTATATATATTGTATTATGTATTACATAGCATTATGACCTTGAAATAAAAAAGCTATCATCTGACGTGACAAGTCAGATTTTAGTTTTTTATAACCTAAAATACAGGACTACAAATGCATCTTACTAGGTATAAATATGTAGGTACAGTACTCCAAAATTAATAATGCGCATGCAGATCTTCGCTAATTATCGTATTTCCAGGAATACCCGAATCACCCCGAATCATTGAATCGTAAGTGCTCCAAACAATGCACTTGCATCTTGCACCTTGTTTGAAAGACATAGGAGTCAATTCAGAGTCATACACAATCGAAAACAGTTCAGGCGATAGGTGACGGTAGCCTGTCAGTCCAAAAATTAAAAAATCCGTCAATCGTCTTTATATATTGGTGGTGATGGAATCATATAGAGCTGCTGTTACATACCCTTCTTAGTTTTGTTTCAAAGTTGAATTGTCCGATAAAATGATTATTTACACAGGTAGCAGATAGCAGTGGGGAAAGTGAAAATGAATAAGAGCATAATGAAAGCTCTGATCATTCTACGATATAATATACAAGAAATAGAGATAACCCCTGATTCTGTAAATCCTTTGGACTGAGATTATAATGATTAGATTTCTGCAATTTAAATATAAAGCAGTGTTTGAAAATCATGTTTTCAAATATAAACTTTGTCTTATATTAACCTTCCATACATCCATCATGACGCCAGCTTCAGTAAGACACTTTAATAGTTCTAAGTATATAATTTTCTGAGTAAATCAATACAAAAAATATATATTCGCAATTGTGTGGCTTATCCTCGCTATTAACTTACATTGAATTATCGAAACAAATTTCGTTACTTATCTATTTTTCCATAAAATCACAATAAAACTCATAATTCTAATAAACTATGCATAAAGAAAATACATTTAACCACTTTAAACATATCATCTTCGGAGGCTCGGGTAATATGACAGTTGCCGAACAGTGACGAATTTTTCTATGTTATCAGTTTGGGAGTACTGTACTCTGTAGGTTTTCAATAACTTTGTTTGCATACTCGTATACCTAAAAGATACATAAAGTTACCTATCTGACAGAAATATTAAAATCGTAATATGTAGGTACAGCCAGCATCAGAAAAATCTGAGCGTACGAAGTGGTCAAAATGATCTGAAATACAAAAATTCAATTTTTTCTTAGCACTCACACTATTCAAATTGTTCTTAGCATTCAACGTACCAAAAACAGCGTACGCTAAGATGTTTTTGGTACTTTGAATGCTAAGAAAAATTTGAATAGTGTGAGTCTAAACTTTAGACTCTAAAGTATGAGTGCTAAGATAAAATTGAATTTTTGTTCTTCAGATCATTTTCACGCTGACTGTAATAGAATAGAAGAGTAGATTGTACGTATAAGAATTAAGAATATTTATGTGGCGCCCGCGGATTCTAACGCGTTTTTGCTTATTGCTCAGCTTCTAAGTGTGATGATGATATATAGCTTAAATTTTATTATTACTATAAATATTTCCTACTTAATCAATGTACCTAGATTTATTTCAGAACATTTTCTCTTCATAATGTCTGCCAAAAATTCCCGCGGAAGAAGCATGTTAGACATGGTGCTGGGTAAGCTGGATCGTCAAACAGAACCTTCTACTTCTACAGAATTAAATTCAAATCAGAAAGATGAATCATTTAGTCTGTTATGTGATGAAACCTTCCCAAGTTCTTTGATGGATATATCGCTAACAGATGACATTTGGAATAGAAGAACCATTCTACAAAAGGCCCCAAGATAACAATTTATATCATGAAACACCTACAACTGATTCCAGTCATGCCGTAAATAATAAATATAGAGTCCGAAAAGTATATATATTGTTCCTACTATTAAATAAATATATACATGTCAGTTTAACTGATGTTAAAATAAATGTTGTCTTAATTAAACTAAATTTTCTTCTACAAATTGTTTTATTTTGATATCCCCGCAGTAGGTTTCAACCCTAGAGCATTTTTTTAAATCTGTGTAAAAGTGAGAAGATATTAATATGTATACATCTTCTTAGCCCCGGTCATTAAAAACCTGTATTAAATACTAAACAATAACGCAGTAATTAACATGCGCTAGAACATAATGCAGTAATGAGCGCAAGTACTGTATTTAGACTTAGTGTCCTGTGATTTTCACATGGCCTGATGCTAAACCTAAACGCAATAATACGCATTATTAATGGATATACTAATTTATGAAATAGAAGATCTTTGTAAAGCTTGTATTTTTTCCCATTTTATTGATAGATTTCAAGGTCTATAAAATATAAACATCTTCCTCAAATATGTAAAAATGTCTTTCGCGCGTTTATCTCAAAACCGCCATTTTGCGATTACTGCATTCTTAGTTATCACGGCAGAATAGCAATGACTCGTTTTTAAACTAAGAAGGATTCCGTTTCCGCGTCGTACGGAATCATCGACTCAAACCGACGTGACTTATGACCTATCTTATACTATATCGGCTCGATCTCCTACATCGTCTCAATTTACTATATCGGCTCAATCGTCTCAATCTACTATACCGGCTCAATCGTCTCAATCTCCTATATCGACTCAATCGTCTCAATCTACTATATCGACTCAATCGTCTCAATCTACTATATCGGCTCAATCGCCTCAATCTCCTATATCGACTCAATCGTCTCAATCTACTATATCGGCTCAATCGTCTCAATCTACTATATCGGCTCAATCGTCTCAATCTACTATATCGGCTCAATCGTCTCAATCTACTATATCGACTCAATCGTCTCAATCTCCTATATCGGCTCAATCGCCTCAATCTACTATATCGACTCAATCGTCTCAATCTCCTATATCGGCTCAATCGCCTCAATCTACTATATCGACTCAATCGTCTCAATCTCCCATATCGACTCAATCGTCTCAATCTCCTATATCTACTAAATCTCGTAAATCGACTCAATCGCGTGTATCTATTCAATCTCGTAAGTCGACTCAATCACGTATATCAATTCAATCTCCTAAGTCAAATGTAACTCCTAAATCATTTAACACGAAAAAGTCCCGTACTAAATCTACCTATTCTACATTTCCTAATCCTCCTATATCGAAAGGTTATCGGTCTAATAATTCAGTTTAGACAGCTTGCAATTCTACTATTAATTTTCCAAATAGAGTAACTCAGAACAATGCCAATTCAGAATCTTTTGAAACTATTTATGAAATTAATTATAATAGTAAAATTCACTAACCTCATGTTTATGTTAAATCCTCATACTCAGACAAGCCTTTAGTACTTCTTGTTGATTCTGGTGCAGCTATTTCACTTTTGAAAAAATCATCTTTGCAATATGAACCAGAATTGATACCTAAAGTTATAAAATTCAAAGGTATCGGTAAACAATCTGAGTACACTGAAAGTCTTGGTCAAATTAAATTTGATTTTAAATTCCCAGATTCTATCATCACTGATTTTAATTTAATTCCCGATTCTATTGATATTAATTTTGATGGAATCATTGGCAATGATTTTCTTAAGTCTAAAAATGCTAAGATCGATTATGAGACCAATATCCTGAAGATAGATAACTACTCAATTCCTCTCCACTTTACCAAACCTGAATACACTGTTCCGGCTCGATCCGAAATGATTATTGAGTGTAATGTCACAAACCCTAAGGTCACCACTGGTTTCGTAGAAAAAACTGAAATTCAAAATGGAATTTTTATTTCCGGTTGTCTTGTTTCACTTAAAAGTAATAACCACGTTAATGTGTCTGTTTTGAATACTACTAGCTCTGACGTTATAATTAAGTCTATTTCAGTTGAGTTGAATCCCTGTGATTTACTTGATCAATTCCAAATTTCAAATACGAATATAGTTTCTGAAACATCTTTAGAGAGAGTAAGTAGGGTGCATGAACAAATATGATCATCACATCTTAATCCTGAGGAAACTCGAGCTCTTTTTGATTTGTGTACCGAGTTTTCTGATCTATTTCATCTTGAAGGTGATGCTTTAACTTGTACAAATACTCTTATACATGAGATCAAAACTACTAGCTCTCAACTCATTCATGTAAAAACATATAGATACCCTGAATGCCACAAAGAGGAAGTCAATAATCAAATTAACAAAATGCTTAATCAAAAATTCATTAGGCCTTCTAATTCTCCCTGGTCTTCACCCATCTGGGTAGTTCCTAAGAAGCAAGATGCTTCTGGCCAAAAGAAATGGCGCATCGTAATTGATTACAGGAAACTCAATGACATTACAATCGGTGACGCCTATCCTATTCCTAATATAACTGATATTCTTGACCAATTAGGACATAGCAAATACTTCAGTACCCTGGACTTAGCATCTGGATTCCACCAGATATGTATGAGTGATAGCGACGCTGCAAAAACAGCCTTTTCAGTTCCCAATGGTCACTTTGAATACACAAGAATGCCATTTGGTTTGAAAAATGCTCCCGCTACATTCCAAAGGTTAATGAACCAAGTCCTCTCTGGTCTTCAAGGTCTCCACTGCTTTATTTATTTAGATGACGTCATAATTTATAGCCACGATCTGTCTTCCCATATCCACAAACTCCGACTCATATTCGAAGCACTTAGAGAACATAATCTAAAGTTGCAACCAGATAAGTGCGAATTTCTTCGTCGTGAAGTCGCTTATCTCGGTCAAACTATTACTGATAAAGGTGTATCTCCTAATCCCGATAAAGTAAAAGCTGTTATCTCATATCCTATTCCTAAAAATCCTAAAGATATAAAATCCTTTCTCGGCCTTGTAGGCTATTATCGAAAGTTTATTAAAGACTTTTCCAAAATCACAAAGCCACTTACTTCCTTACTTCGAAAAGATGTTGAATTCAATTGGTCTCAATCCCAAACTCAAGCATTTGAATCCCTTAAATCCATGTTGACTAATGCTCCCATTCTCCAATATCCTGATTTTTCTAAAGATTTTATACTCACCACAGATGCTTCTAATTATGCATTAGGCGCAATCTTATCTCAAGGTGATATTGGTAAAGATCTCCCAATCGCGTATGCCTCTAGAACACTTAATAAAGCCGAAGGTAATTACAGTACAACTGAGAAAGAACTGTTAGGCTGTTGCTACAATGCAAAGTACGTAGGTATAAGCTGTAACTCCAATCGTCGCAATCGATAGGGGCTCCTGAAAATCAGTGCTGTTAGTGTTCCTATGGGGCACTACAGCTTCTAACTGAGTAGTCCCTTTTGATAATGGACATTTACCACACAGTTCTTTGTTGTTGTTTTTAGTTACATTTTTTAAGTTTAGTTATAAGGTTTTTTATATTATTTTATTTGTTTTGTTTTTTTTTTTTTTTTTTTTTTTTTTTTTATAATCGAAAGGCAGACGTTTGACCACAATCCCACCTGATGGAAAGCGGCGATGTGGTCTACTTGGGTGCACGTCTGCCTAGGAGGAGCCTATTCACCCTAGCTTTGAAGAGGTCCAGGTTGTATTGCTCAGGAAAAATAGTGGTAGGGAGTGAATTCCATTGCTTGGCTGTTTTAACTATGAAAGAAGACTCGAAGCGGCGAGTTCGAATGTTAGGGATATCCACAACGAAAGGATGAAACCCCTCAGCACGCCTCGAAGTACGATTGAGGAATGGAGATGAAGGAATTAAGTTGTGTAAACCTAGCGCACACTCGCCGAAGTGCAACCTGTAGAACACCGAAAGACATGCCACCTCACGACGGTGCTCAAGACTCAAGAGTCGAGCATCAACTAAGGGGGAGTTGTTAATAATACGTTTGGCACGTCTTTCTATTGAATCCACAGCCCCAAGGTGGCATCTAGCCGCGCCTGCCCACAAGTGACTACAATACTCCACACACGAACGGACTTGAGCTTGGTAAAGATTAAGAAGCTGTCCCGGTGTGAAGTATTGCTTGACCTTGTTCAGAATACCGAGCTTTTTGGCGGCCAGATGGGCCTTGGATTCAATAAACTGACCGAAGTTGAGTGTAGAAGATAAAGTGACACCAAGCAACTCTAGACAGTCGGCTATTGCTAGAGGCACATCTCGGAAGATCGGAGTGGATGTTATAGAACTCCGTTTTGCGGAAAACAGACACGCTTGAGTTTTGGATGCGTTAAACCCTACAAGATTGGCATCGCCCCAATCGGACACAGCCTGAAGAGTGAGGTTCAAGCGAACAACCATGTCCTCCCGAAGAGATTCGGTCTCAACCTTTGAAGTGCGGGCACTGGACTTGTATCTTTCGACAATAGTGCTGTCATCTGCATAACTAAACATATTCGGAGCAATCATGTCGTCTATGTGCAGAAGAAACAGTGTTGCCGAAAGAACGGACCCCTGCGGAACGCCGGCATTGATCGGCATTGGCTCTGACGAGCAACCATCGACAACAACTCGTATGGACCTGTCCCGCAGAAAGTCAGCAATCCAAGTGCAAAGGTCTCTTGGAATTCCATAAGATGGGAGCTTGCTTAGAAGACTGTCGTGCCAGACCCTATCGAAAGCCTTTGAGATATCCAAAGAGACTGCAAGGGCCTCTCCGAATTCCTCAACGGCTTCTCCTACAAGATGTGTCACATGCACTAAGAGGTCGCCAGTAGATCTATTACGCCTAAAACCGTACTGGTGGTCATTCAAAAGGTCGTTGGCTTCTAGGTGCATGAGGAGCCGATTGTTCAATATACGCTCCATAGTCTTACAGAGTATGGAGGTTATTGAAATCGGACGATAGTTAGTAGGGTCTGACCGACTGCCCTTCTTTGGAACGGGTTGAACGTTGGCAAGCTTCCAAGTTTTAGGGACAACTCCAGTCTTCAACGAGAGGCGAAACAAACGTGTTAGGATAGGGGAAAGTTCAGGAGCACAAGTTTTCAAGACAACAGCTGGTATTCCATCCGGTCCATTGGCTTTATTCTCGTCGAGGTTGCGAAGCGTTTTAAGGACTTCCTTGTTCGTAATGCGGATGTTAGGCATATGAACGCCACGGTGTTGAATAGTGGGTGGAGCAATATTTTTAGGAGGATCCAGACGAGAATTATTGGCAAACAGTAGGGCAAATACATCTGCCTTATCCCTCGCACTATGGGCCAGTGAACCATCGGGTCTCAGCAACGGTGGTAGAGTGGGACGGCAAAAGTTGGACTCGACCGCTTTGGCTAAGGACCAAAAAGCTTTGCTTCCTGCGGGGTAAGAAGCAAGCTTACTTCCGATACTCCGCACATGGGCAAAACGAGCTCTCCTTTGAATTTTCTTGCAGGTTTTGGAAGCTTTGTTGAAGGCTTTCTTTTTCTCACGAATATCATGAGCTTTACGGATTCGAGCGTCGACCCAGGCTTGGAAAGCAGCTTGCTTATTAGCCAATGCAGCTTTACATTGTACATTGAACCAAGGTCTAGCTTTGTCGTTGATGCGAATGTCAGAAAAAGGTATAAAATATTCCATAGCCTGTTGAATCACACCAACAACTTTATCCGCACAGCTCGATGGGTCTGCGGTAGAGAAGCACAATTCCCGCCAAGGATAGGATGCAAAAAAGTGCCGCATTTCGTCCCAGTCCGCGGTTTTGTATCGCCATACTCTCCTTGTTCCCTTCAACGAAGGATCTGGAGGGGTGTATGATGACACAGACTTCACCAGACAGTGATCAGATGTCCCAAGTGGAGCGGAAACTGAGATCACGTGACGGTCTGGCTCAGAGGTCATCATAAGGTCGAGACAGTTGGCAGTGTGGCCGTCAATGTCTGGAACACGAGTTGCAACGTCTACCAACTGAGAAAGGTTTAAAGAAGTCGCTAAATTAAAGGCCTCTTTCCCAGCATGGTCCGTCTTTTGGAACGGGAATAACCATTCTGCATGACAGGCATTAAAATCCCCCAGAAAGACAAGTTCAGCGCTCGGATATCTAGCTTGTACCACATCAGCCACTTCACTGAGATAATTAAATAGCCTTGTAGTCTCCTGATCACCTTTGTGCGAACGGTATACACAAGCATAAACTATTTTGTCAAAACCTGTATCAGCCATGATCCACAACACAGAGAAACTGGGCTCTTCAAGGTCACGGAGTCGCAGAGTGCAGATGTCATCACGAATATATACACAGGTACCAGCTTTCGGCTGGAAATTGTGTTCAAGCATGTAACCAGGGTACCCGAGATATGACGTGTCATCAGGACATCGGATTTGCGTCTCTGTAAGGAATAATAGGTGCGGCTTTTCGGTCTCAAGATGATGGTGGACCGGTGTGAGATTAGAGTGCAAGCCTCGGATATTGGAGAGGTGCACTTGAAGAGAGAGGAAGTGCAGCCGCTGTGAATACCGTATTCCTTTGTGCAACTTTTTCATATTTGTTTTTTGTTTGGAGAGTGATTAGACGGGGAGCAAAATAGAAGTTGAACGAGGCAATGCATATGAAACCACCTATCGCCTGCATGCCAACGCCCAAAAATAATAATCCTAGCCTGGAGACTGCGGGGACGCCCGAAACCCCCTGTATTTCGCCAACGGGTCCTCTCATCCGATCGCCAATCGGCACGTTGGAGCCAATCCAGGATTATGCACAGGCGGCGGGGCAGCCTTTCACGAGTGGCTAATTCGTTACTTGGGCCCCCTACAACCTGCGGTCGGCCAGCGGTGAACCGTTTCTTCGGATCCCGCTACCCTCCAAGACTAGGAAATTCAGGACAATAACACCCAGGCGGCAGATTCGGTTCTCAAATGCAAAGCAACTGTTCATACCTATTTTGCTCGTTCAAGTAGTAGTAGTTTGCTGTAGTTTGCTTGTTTTAAGTAAGTTTTATTAGTTTTTAAGTTCTATTGGTTTTTTTTGTTTTCTTTTTTAATTATGTTTATTTTTTGTATCTGTGTGGTGTGTTTTATTGTCAATAAATGTTTTTATTATTATTATGTATCTCAATTCCATAATACACGGGTACCATCATAAGGAAGGTACCCGGTCCTTTGGAAGGCTTACGTGGGGACACGGATCCAACACGCAGAGGCCCTTTCGAGAACTTTACTGTGTTGTGGGACACCAGCCGCAGCCTGCCCATGACTGCACTATAGAGATACAGCCCTGGGCAGTCCGCGGCCGATGTAGGACTATTGCAAGATAAGGAAACAAAATAAACTGGGCTATGGAAAGGGATGTTAATGGACCGGAATTTAGGACTATGGAAGACTATGGCACCTGCCTTTCTACTAAAATATAGCAAAAAATTGTTGGCAGGTGGTGACTCGCCCTCTCACTGTACGGGCCCCCGAAATAAGTCGCTGCAATAGTGCGACAAGGGGGCAACATATTGTGAGCAGCTAAGGGTGGAGAGGCGTCCCTGGACTTAAAACTCCGATCACGCGCTCCCTGAGGGTCCAGCATCACGTGCCCACTCGCCACTTACGATTCGCATCCACCCTTCGAGCTAAAAGCTCTCGCGACTCCACTCTGGCCGGCCGGTTAAGGCAAGCCAGAGGTGGGGGTCCTGTCCTCGTCAGGCTTCACTCCGACCGGCCGGTGAAGGCAAGCCGGAGATAAAGACAGGGGCCTCCCCCGGGAGCGCTCGGTTCCCGCGGGGTCGCTACTCCCCGACACCCCGCCACAAGGTGTCCTGCGGGTTGACTGATTGCACGGGTGGAATATCTATTGTCACGTAGACAATAGATATTCCAACCGTGGGCGATGGGGTCGTCACATCCCTACGCCCTTATTATTATTATTATTAGGAATTCTTTTTGGTGTTAAAACCTTCAGACCCTATCTTTACGGTCGGAAATTTAAAATTGTCACCGACCATCGCCCATTAGTCTGGCTTTTTAATTGCAAAGATCCCAGCAGTAAACTGGTGCGCTGGAGATTAAAGTTAGAAGAATATGATTACGAAATTATTTACAAACCTGGTAGAGTAAATTCCAACGCTGATGCCTTATCTCGACCGCCTATCAACGCTATTAACGATATCAACGACACTGACGGTACAAGACTTATCACCAACCTATCCTATGAATCCTTTATTAGAAACCGTTCTAGTCCCACAATGTATGATACCGAAGTTGTTGAACATAATGAAAATCTTTTAAAGACAACTTGTTCAGTTATAGCTTATCCAACATCAATCGATCTAGATGACTCAAATCCTTATTGCAATGATATCTTAGAATTATTAGATGACAAACAGTCCTTTATACTATCAGGAAAGGAACTGAAGAAATCAAAATTTCAACAGTTAATAACAAGATTTACTTGCATCTTTTTACAAAGGTCCATCATTTTGAATCTGCATCTTATAAAGATATATTTTTAGTCTTAAAAGAATTACGTAAACAATTAGTTATATATCATCCTAATGTAAAAGAAATTTCTATATCTGATTTCTCAAATCCTTTTAACAAACTAAGATTTCCATTAATTTATGAGATGATTATTTACGTTTTTAATCAAACTGGAATTAAGATTAATATTTATCATAACAAAATGATCTATCCTACCCCTACTGAAGTCCCAACTATCCTAAAAGACAATCATGACTCACCTGTAGGCGGACATTCTGGTTTTGCACGCATGTATAGTAAATTGAAAGAACTATATTACTGGAAAAATATGAGATCCGAAATCGAGTCTTATGTTAGAAATTGCCCTCAATGTCAACAAAACAAAGCGTTACGTGCTATTAATCGTGCTCCCATGGAAATAACTTCTACTTCCCATGAGCCTCTTCAGAGAATTGCGACTGACATCGTTGGTCCATTACCAGAATCTGGTCCTGAGAATTATCGCTACATTGTCACTTTTCAAGACGATTTAACTAAGTATTCTATGGCGTATCCTATAAAGAATTCTACGGCAGAACAAACATCTCAATGTCTTATTCAGTTTATCTCTCATTTCGGTATTCCTAAGACGCTTTTGTCTGATCAAGGTGTCCATTTTATCGCTGAAGTTTATAAAAATGTTGTTTCCCTTTTTAAGATTAAACATCTCTTTTCTTCCATATTCCAAGTTCAATTTATGATATTTCACCTGACTTTACTTATCCTGACTATATTAAAACACTTAAGCATAAATTTTCTATATCTCGAAACTTAGCTTGTGAAAATATCCTTAGAAGTAAAGAAAGATCGAAACAGTATTATGATAAGCATTCGCGAGTAGTGTCTTATAATGTCGGGGATATGGTATATATCAAACATCATCATAGGTTACGTAAAGCACTGTCTCCCATCTGGAAAGGCCCGTACAGAATCGTGCCAGGCAGAAGAGATTTAGATGTAGATCTTTATAATGATGAAGAAGAGAATTTAAAAGATATAGATATTCAAGAGAATGAAAATGAAGATGTGATTAAATTTAAAAAGGCAGTTATTGATTGTTATTGGGATATTATTAAAATTAGAGAAAATAGAATGTATTTAATATTAGAAAGGAATTTAATAGATTTAAAAGGAGTTTTAATTAAAGATAAACATAATAATAAATTTATAGACACAGAAGAATATAAACAATTACTTCCACTTATTAAAATAGAAGATTACAATAGATTTTTAGAAGGCATTTACATTGAAAAATATTTAAAAAAAATATTAAAAGAAGAAGATAAAATAGAAATGAACAGTAAAAAAAGGCTTAAGAAAGTTTTAAGTAAAAAGGAACAAGATTTTTGTGATAAAAACAAATTAAATTTAAAGGAATTTCATAGAATTAAAGAAAAGCTGATAAAAAATAATTTAAATGTGGAAATTATGAGTAAAATAGAGAAATATTTTGAGGAGAGTGAATAGGAAAAAAGGAAAGTAGTGGGGGCTTATTCATAACGGTAATCTTTAAAATTAAAGCAACTTTGAAATACTTGCAACATCGTTATAGGCAGCTCTTTTTAAATATTGGCAACATCCTTTCAAATAAAAGCAACATCGTTTTGTAAAAATATGGGCATCTCTTTTTACACATTGTCTCAGTAAATACAGGGCCTACCTCCCCCCATAACCCTGCCATTTTACTTTTAATTATTTTTCATATCACAACACTTTTTCCATCTTTTCTACATTTTAATGCCATTTTTATATCATCAATATCCATTTTTATTTTAAAAGCATTCACTAATTCATTAAGATCTTCTTTATTAATTGTAATCTATACATATAATAAAATCGTAGGAAAGTCAAAACTGTACATTGAATATTTTTTTAAAAGAATACCTGGGCCGTGATCTATAATCGATATAGAAGCCAAAAACATAGTTTTTAGAATTTTTGTCTGTTTGTCTGTTTGTCTGTTTGTCTGTTTGTCTGTTTGTCTGTATGTTTGTCCGAGCTAATCTCGAAAAGTACTGCATAGATTGACTTCAAATTTTGCATGAATATTACTAACAGGTCGGGTGAGGCTATAGGCTACATATTATCAAGCTATCACCTACGGGGGAGGAGCTGTGAACCTTTATTTTTCTTACGTATTCCGTGTATTACGACAGCGTACAATCTAAAGACTCATGTTTAAATGTTGGTTTCGAGTAAGCCATGCTATTATCTAGCTTTACAAAATAAAAACTATGTCATTTACGTAATTTGGGCAGAGAAACAGTTTAATGAATTTAGTAGTATAAAGACAAATTAGAAACAGCGCCATCTATTAAATGTTATAAAAATCAAATCAATTTACACGTTAACTATTGGAAATTAATAATCAAATGACGCATATATAAATGTTGTTAGACAATATCTATATTGACACTATAAAAATTATGCCATTTAAGTAACTTGGGAAGAGAAACATAGCTTAAAGAATGTAAGTTGTATAATGTCAATTTTGTAACAGCGCCATCTATGAGATTTCGTAAAAATCAAATCAATTTACATGTTAACACTACTGAACACAATGTTAAAAATTAATAATTTAAATATAATTAAGTATGTTATTTATTTATTTAACTCTTTAACCCATATCTTCCGTTCCCTATAAGATATATTTCGTGTAAATAATAAACTACATTTTTTTAAAGTGAGGGTAGATGTTTATTATTTTAAGTAAAAATAGACACCATTATCTACAGTTAATCTAATGATTGTGTTCCAAAGAGTATACTAATATATTGTTGTGTTCATTAGTTACAATTTTAAAAATCTTCGTGTTTTATAAATTTACTAGCTTACCGCCCGCGGCTTCGTCCGCTTTGTCTAAAACCTAATAAATTATGTACTAAAACCTTCCTCTTGAATCAGTCTATCTATTAAAAAAACCGCATCAAAATCTGTTGCGAAGTTTTAAAGATTTAAGCATACAAAGGGACATAGGGACATATAGGGACACAGAAAGCGACTTTTTTCATACTATGTAGTGATATTTATAAAGCAATTGAATGCCATAAAACCAAAAATATCAAGTGCAATCTTCGTGTTTTGTGAATTTTCACCATCATGCGTTCCCACAAAAGGTAAGTTGTTACTTACAGGTATTTATTGAAATGAAATGAAATGAATGATTCTTTTATTATTTTGAGGTGCATTGGGAACAGAAGTTTTTGATAAAATTTTATTTGTAAGTAGTTAGCTTTTTTTTATAGATTTACAGTTAACTTTTGATTTTTTTATTTACAGATTCAATGCTAATAAAATTATATCGCCTTTGGAAGACGATTTCTGCTGATATTTTTACTACACCACTTGAAAATTGATGATTTGATGATAAAGACAGTAGCAGCGAGAATTAAGTGGAAATTAGTAATCATCCGCTTCGTCAATTTTTGACTGAAGTTAATGTCCAACGTCCAATGGTTCAATCATTGGAAGTATCTCGGGAAATTTTGGAGGATATTTTTCAGGAAGGAGAGGAGGGGCAGCCAACCACATATCAAACTACTACGTTTTAGTACCGAAAAAAATTTTATTGCCAAATGAAACGTAAATTTTGCACTCACAACTTTACAAGTAATGTTTTTATTTTGACTTTGCGGTTATCTGATTATAATATTTATCGTTATGGCTATCGACGTACCGACCGTACTGGGATCAGAGTAGGTACATGATATACAGTTCATCATCCAGGATTGCTTAGAGCATTTTCACACTGAGAAAGATGTTTTCTTTGAATCGTAGTTGCTTCATTTATTTATTTTTAATCATTTTACATAATATGTTTTATATTTTATAAATATATCATTTTCATTATTTAAGTAGATAAAATAAATTATGTAACGGTTTTATAAGAAAACATATTATATTTGTTAGGCGACGGTGATTTCTTCCAGGCAAAAGATATTCATCAGCTCAATAAAATTGAACAGTATGTTGTTAGTTATTCTTTAGATTCACAATTGTAATGAGCATTTCCACATGCAAGTTGTATCGTAGTTTAGATATATCATAGTTTTTACATATTAAAGTTCCAACAAAACCCTCAAATTTTTTAGTAGAGTTGAGCAAGATAATTTGAAATAAACTTTAACTAACAGTCAAAGTAGTCAAAGTATATTTTAACTAATACTACTTAATATCTATTATACTTATGTTCAGTATTTATCTGTATTATTATTGCTTGACAATTAATATATTTTCATGTCGTATACCAAATTATAAACATAAGTTTAATATGTAATTAGCTGGATTTATTTTTACACACTCACAGACTTATATTTTATGTTAAATGTTAAAAGAGTGTTAATATGTAGTGTAAATCATAATACATTTTTTCACAATTAAAAATAATCCTTTTTTCTGATGGTGTTGGCATTGAATTAAACCGCGCTGTCGTTTCGTTCACAAAAAGTGATGTTATGAGGAGCATATTCGGTCCTCATATCATAAAAAATCTGTGCGAAAACAATAAACACGTGTGAGGCCCTCACGGCAGATCGGGGCGGTCTGACGCGAAGTGGGGACAGCGTTGTCACTGTATCGCTCTAGCCACGCTGGTCAACAGACTTATTCGTTAGTTCAGTTTTGTATTAAGACCGCTGTGACATCCAACCCGTGAGACAACCAAACCCGGTCTCCCCTACTATCCCGTGAGACCGAACCTTCACTGAGAGGGTATGACGTCACACAGCTGATCGCAAACGGCATATTGTACTATCCCGTGAGACCGAAACCCTCACTGAGAGGGAATTTCGTCTCACTACTGATCACGACAGTCATATTTTATCTCGAGAATCTGAAACTTTACTCAATATGAAGACCGTTTGACAAATGAAAGGGTGCATCATAATAAGATGAACATGAGCATAAGCAATGACTAGAGTAGGGACGCGAATATTACAATTATATGAGACAAGAACGATTAATAAGTTTGTTTAATGAAAGATTAAGAATTGAAACTATTCGGTCTCTGGAAACGTACGAATAGCGAGAGGCCCGTCTTACTGCAGACAGATTTCGTCATAGTCTTAATGTCTTGAGGTAAACAATCTACGAATTCGGTGGTGTGGTCTGACAAATATAAAAGTGGGTTTGCTTATAACCTCACAATTGATTACAGATCATTTTCTGTATAGGCGATATTAACGTAGTATGTTCTTTTTGTAATGCTTTAAAGTGTAGTAAGTCGAGTCGGCTTTCGTTTGAAGATACACCGGAACCTTTCACAAAATCACTACTTTTAGAGGAACATACTGTGCAATTAGCGTTTAGCTACTATTATGTATTCTGTGGTGCAATGTAAACTGTTATTAGACAATATTCGCTCTTATAGTAGTGCGTTTCAAATGATCCTTTGGTGCTCAATAATTATCAGAAGATCCGTTCATGCTTACTTTTAAGATACAAGGTCAAGTTTACCATTTGATAGGATCCCTTTTGCCTGAAGGCCAAGCTAAGTTTGTTTAAATATATTTTGTATTCGACTACAACGAATAGTGGAATACAAGAAATCAATATTTCTGAAATTTAAAACTGAACTCATTTCACAATTTTAGAACAGGTTAATTCGTATGTATGCAGTTTTAAATCGACATTAGAAGCTTTTCCTCAAGATGGTGATATCGGCACTCAGGAACTCCCTGGACGTGTTATAACGCCCAGGCCACAGTATTACAATTTTTCCTACAGTAGGGCGACGAATGTATTTTCGCATAGCAACGGAGGGGAACTCGCGGGGGGTCAAGTGACGCGGGCCACGTACCACAAACATGCTTAGTTTGTGGTATCGAGCGCGAAAGATAGTCATCGTGTTTTTAGTAAAGTTACTATGTAAACTAACGTAATTTAATACTTAGGTACATATTCTATAATGGTGTGCTCAAACTGTTAATCTACATTTAATTTAGATTATTATTTGATACTAAGTAATGTAGAATTTAAACCACATTCATGTTTTCTTCAGATTTTTAGATTTTCTTATCAGAGTGTTCAATTTTAATGTAGTTAAATTTTATAAGAGACAATAATTAAGAAAATTTTAAAATAAAGTGTCACGTATTTTTTTTAAACGACGAATGACGAAAAACGACCTAATCGCGGACGAAGTCGCGGGCAACAGCTAGTTATCAATATTATTGATTCCAAATACCTAAAAAGATTTTGTATTTCTGAAATTCCTAAAAGATCAACGTATTCTTCAAATTTATTTTTAAAATTTTTTAAATTGCTTTTTTGTAAATCTCCAAATGAAATCTCTAAAATCCTTTTTTTAATTTCAGTAAAAGCAAATCTAAAGATATTTTTAAAAAATCGCAAAATTTTTCCCTTTGATTCTCCTTAAATCATCAATTTGTGTTTTTAAATATTCCAGTAAATAAAGATCGGATTCAATTTTATAAAAATAAATTTGGTTTATAATTTGTTTGATTCTCCCTTAAATGATTTTTTAATCAAATCTTCTGTTCGAGATGAAAATGAATGTGAGAAATTTTTACCAAAAAACCTTTTAACCATTAAATAAATATACTCAATTTGAAGAATCGTCTCTACTTTATCATCTTTTTCATCGAAAATTATATTAAGTAATTGAATTAAATACCCAGAATAAAATGAAAACATATCATAAACATCATCTTTAGTATAAAAATATTGAGATCTATTTAAAAATTGATTTATGAGATTAAGCAATTGTTTTAAAATTAATTTAAAATCTCTATTAAATTTTACTTCTTCTCCTAAAATAATATACTTCACTAAAAGTGGTTTGCCATTAATTAAACATTCAAAGATTTCTTTAAATAAACTCCTTTCTTTTTCTAAGGTACATTTCCTAATTTACTAAAGCTTAGTAAAGTTATACCTCTATTTAAGAAGGGCGATCAAGAAGACTGTAACAATTATAGACCTATCTCTATTTTACCAACATTAAGTAAGGTATTCGAGAAGTTAATATTAAACCAACTGAGTAGTCATTTTGCATCTAATGATTTACTGCACACCAAACAGTTTGGTTTCACAAAGGGGCGCTCAACCACAGATGCTGGGGTTGCACTTCTAACACATATATATAAAGCATGGGAAAACTCAAAAAATGCTCTGGGGATATTTTGTGACCTCTCCAAGGCATTTGACTGCGTTGAACATTGTACTTTGTTACGTAAACTTAATCACTATGGAATTAAAGGAAAAGCACAGAACCTCATAGCGTCATACCTGCATGATAGGATACAGACTGTAGTTGTTAATGGAGAACGTTCTAGCGGTGCGTCAATTAACATTGGTGTTCCACAGGGGTCAATTTTAGGTCCCTTCTTGTTCTTGGTATATATCAATGATCTTCCCTATTATTTGCAGGATAGGTGTGAAATAGTTCTGTTTGCAGATGATACCTCATTAATTTTTAATGTGGATAGGCATGACCCAAATGTTGACGAAGTGAACAGTGCTCTTTTACACATATCTGAATGGTTTAATGCCAATAATTTATTATTAAATGCCAAAAAAACCACTTGTGTTGAATTTTTACTTCCTAACGTAAAAAAGTTGAACAGAGATATTACCTTGAACGGGGAGGTATTGCATCCTACTGAGTCTACTGTATTTCTAGGGTTAACATTGGACGAGAAACTACAGTGGGGAGCCCATGTCAACACCGCTGCAGGTAAGCTCAGTTCAGCTGCATATGCAGTCCGAAAAATAAGGCAACTCACCGATGAAGATACGGCTAGACTGGTTTATTTCAGCTACTTTCATAGCATTATGTCCTATGGAATTCTACTGTTGGGCAGGGCTGCAGATATAGAAACTATATTTATCTTACAGAAAAGAGCCATTCGCTCTATATATAATTTACGTGCTCGGGATTCACTAAGAGATCATTTTAAGAATACTGGTATCCTTACTGTACCATCACAGTATATATTTAATAATATTTTGCATGTACACAAAAGCTCCGACTTACACACAAGAGTAGGAGTTAGACACGATTATGGCACAAGGAACAGGAATAGAATTGAAATGCCATTTTTCCGATTAGCTAAAGTTAAAAATTCATTTATGGTTCAAGGTATACGCTTTTACAATAGAATTCCTCACAATATTAAAGAGTTTAGTAGTTCTAAATTTAAAACTTATATAAAAAAATGTATTAGTTCAGAGAGCGTACTACAATATTCAGGAATATATGGACGATAAAAACCCATGGAGGGTTGTCGCGTAAAAACCACAATTCTTCTCCATAGATCACTGCTTTCCGAATCGGTGGTAAATGTTAAAATAATTATGTAATGACGATTCGAAAGTGCTACTAAATAGTAGTCTAATTGAATAAATGAATGTTTGAGTTTGAGTTTGAGTTTTAAGGCTATTACTGAATACCTGCTAAAAATGCTCTGCTACGGGAAGTTGGCAGATCATTTTTTCAAATGTCGTTTTTTCAGGTAAAAACGCCAGAACTATTTCTAAAAAGTATCAGGAACTCTAGAACTGAACTGCACGCAATAAGAACTCACATTATTTTTTTGATCTGCTAAAAATGATTTGCTACGGGAAGTTGGAAAATCATTTTTTCAAATGTCGTTTTTTCAGGTAAAAACGCCAGAACTATTTCTTAAAAGTATCAGGAACTCTAGAACTCAACTGCACGCGATAAGAACTCACATTATTTTTTTGATCCGCTAAAAATGCTCTGCTAAGTTATTTTTTCAAATGTCGTTTTTTCAGGTAAAAACGCCAGAACTATTTCTAAAAAGTATCAGGAACTCTAGAACTCAACTGCACGTGATAAGAACTCACATTATTTTTTTGATCTGCTAAAAATGCTCTGCTACGGGAAGTTGGCAGATCATTTTTTCAAATGTCGTTTTTTCAGGTAAAAACGCAAGAACTATTTCTAAAAAGTATCAGGAACTCTAGAACTCAACTGCACGCGATAAGAACTCACATTATTTTTTTGATCCGCTAAAAATTATCTAGTACGGGAAGTTGGCAGATCATTTTTTCAAATGTCGTTTTTTCAGGTACAAATGCCAGAACTATTTCTAAAAAGTATCAGGAACTCTAGAACTCAACTGCACGCGATAAGAACTCACATTATTTTTTTGATCTGCTGAAAATGCTCTGCTACGGGAAGTTGGCAGATCATTTTTTCAAATGTCGTTTTTTCAGGTAAAAACGCCAGAACTATTTCTAAAAAGTATCAGGAACTCTAGAACTCAACAGCACGCGATAAGAACTCACATTATTTTTTTGATCTGCTAAAAATGCTCTGCTACGGGAAGTTGGCAGATCATTTTTTCAAATGTCGTTTTTTTCAGGTAAAAACGCCAGAACTATTTCTAAAAAGTATCAGGAACTCTAGAACTCAACTGCACGCAATAAGAACTCACATTATTTTTTTGATCTGCTAAAAATGATCTGCTACGGGAAGTTGGCAGATCATTTTTTCAAATGTCGTTTTTTCAGGTAAAAACGCCAGAACTATTTCTAAAAAGTATCAGGAACTCTAGAACTCAACTGCACGCGATAAGAACTCACATTATTTTTTTGATCCGCTAAAAATTATCTAGTACGGGAAGTTGGCAGATCATTTTTTCAAATGTCGTTTTTTCAGGTAAAAACGCCAGAACTATTTCTAAAAAGTATCAGGAACTCTAGAACTGAACTGCACGCAATAAGAACTCACATTATTTTTTTGATCTGCTAAAAATGATTTGCTACGGGAAGTTGGAAAATCATTTTTTCAAATGTCGTTTTTTCAGGTAAAAACGCCAGAACTATTTCTTAAAAGTATCAGGAACTCTAGAACTCAACTGCACGCGATAAGAACTCACATTATTTTTTTGATCCGCTAAAAATGCTCTGCTAAGTTATTTTTTCAAATGTCGTTTTTTCAGGTAAAAACGCCAGAACTATTTCTAAAAAGTATCAGGAACTCTAGAACTCAACTGCACGTGATAAGAACTCACATTATTTTTTTGATCTGCTAAAAATGCTCTGCTACGGGAAGTTGGCAGATCATTTTTTCAAATGTCGTTTTTTCAGGTAAAAACGCAAGAACTATTTCTAAAAAGTATCAGGAACTCTAGAACTCAACTGCACGCGATAAGAACTCACATTATTTTTTTGATCCGCTAAAAATTATCTAGTACGGGAAGTTGGCAGATCATTTTTTCAAATGTCGTTTTTTCAGGTACAAATGCCAGAACTATTTCTAAAAAGTATCAGGAACTCTAGAACTCAACTGCACGCGATAAGAACTCACATTATTTTTTTGATCTGCTAAAAATGCTCTGCTACGGGAAGTTGGCAGATCATTTTTTCAAATGTCGTTTTTTCAGGTAAAAACGCAAGAACTATTTGTAAAAAGTATCAGGAACTCTAGAACTCAACTGCACGCGATAAGAACTCACATTATTTTTTTGATCCGCTAAAAATTATCTAGTACGGGAAGTTGGCAGATCATTTTTTCAAATGTCGTTTTTTCAGGTACAAATGCCAGAACTATTTCTAAAAAGTATCAGGAACTCTAGAACTCAACAGCACGCGATAAGAACTCACATTATTTTTTTGATCTGCTAAAAATGCTCTGCTACGGGAAGTTGGCAGATCATTTTTTCAAATGTCGTTTTTTCAGGTAAAAACGCCAGAACTATTTCTAAAAAGTATCAGGAACTCTAGAACTCAACTGCACGCAATAAGAACTCACATTATTTTTTTGATCTGGTAAAAATGATCTGCTACGGGAAGTTGGCAGATCATTTTTTCAAATGTCGTTTTTTCAGGTAAAAACGCCAGAACTATTTCTAAAAAGTATCAGGAACTCTAGAACTCAACTGCACGCGATAAGAACTCACATTATTTTTTTGATCCGCTAAAAATTATCTAGTACGGGAAGTTGGCAGATCATTTTTTCAAATGTCGTTTTTTCAGGTAAAAACGCCAGAACTATTTCTAAAAAGTATCAGGAACTCTAGAACTGAACTGCACGCAATAAGAACTCACATTATTTTTTTGATCTGCTAAAAATGATTTGCTACGGGAAGTTGGAAAATCATTTTTTCAAATGTCGTTTTTTCAGGTAAAAACGCCAGAACTATTTCTTAAAAGTATCAGGAACTCTAGAACTCAACTGCACGCGATAAGAACTCACATTATTTTTTTGATCCGCTAAAAATGCTCTGCTAAGTTATTTTTTCAAATGTCGTTTTTTCAGGTAAAAACGCCAGAACTATTTCTAAAAAGTATCAGGAACTCTAGAACTCAACTGCACGTGATAAGAACTCACATTATTTTTTTGATCTGCTAAAAATGCTCTGCTACGGGAAGTTGGCAGATCATTTTTTCAAATGTCGTTTTTTCAGGTAAAAACGCAAGAACTATTTCTAAAAAGTATCAGGAACTCTAGAACTCAACTGCACGCGATAAGAACTCACATTATTTTTTTGATCCGCTAAAAATTATCTAGTACGGGAAGTTGGCAGATCATTTTTTCAAATGTCGTTTTTTCAGGTACAAATGCCAGAACTATTTCTAAAAAGTATCAGGAACTCTAGAACTCAACTGCACGCGATAAGAACTCACATTATTTTTTTGATCTGCTGAAAATGCTCTGCTACGGGAAGTTGGCAGATCATTTTTTCAAATATCGTTTTTTCAGGTAAAAACGCAAGAACTATTTCTAAAAAGTATCAGGAACTCTAGAACTCAACAGCACGCGATAAGAACTCACATTATTTTTTTGATCTGCTAAAAATGCTCTGCTACGGGAAGTTGGCAGATCATTTTTTCAAATGTCGTTTTTTCAGGTAAAAACGCCAGAACTATTTCTAAAAAGTATCAGGAACTCTAGAACTCAACTGCACGCAATAAGAACTCACATTATTTTTTTGATCTGCTAAAAATGATCTGCTACGGGAAGTTGGCAGATCATTTTTTCAAATGTCGTTTTTTCAGGTAAAAACGCCAGAACTATTTCTAAAAAGTATCAGGAACTCTAGAACTCAACTGCACGCGATAAGAACTCACATTATTTTTTTGATCCGCTAAAAATTATCTAGTACGGGAAGTTGGCAGATCATTTTTTCAAATGTCGTTTTTTCAGGTAAAAACGCCAGAACTATTTCTAAAAAGTATCAGGAACTCTAGAATTCAACTGCACGCGATAAGAACTCCCATTATTTTTTTGATCCGCTAAAAATGCTCTGCTAAGTTATTTTTTCAAATGTCGTTTTTTCAGGTAAAAACGCCAGAACTATTTCTAAAAAGTATCAGGAACTCTAGAACTCAACTGAACGCAATAAGAACTCACATTATTTTTTTGATCTGCTAAAAATGATCTGCTACGGGAAGTTGGCAGATCATTTTTTCAAATGTCGTTTTTTCAGGTAAAAACGCCAGAACTATTTCTAAAAAAATAACTGCGTTAAAAACAACCGACTTCAAAAACGGAAAAGTAAGAAATAAAAAAGATTTGATATTATTAATTACTACATATTATTTTTATGTGCTATTTACTAAAAAGGTTTGATGTCGGTGCATGGGCTTAATACTAAGTGCTTAGTGTTTGGCACCGACTTCAAACCTATTTAATAAATAGCACATAAAAATAATATGTAGTAATTAATAATATCAAATCTTTTTTATTTCTTACTTTTCCGTTTTTGAAGTCGGTTGTTTTTAACGCAGTTATTTTTATTTAATACTTTTTAGTGTATTTTTCAACACGAATCAAACGAGCCCAAACTCGATAAAATTGAGTCAATATATTACTGAGTTCCTATGGCCACCTTCCGATTCCATCATCAGATCAGCTCCATGTCATGATAATGTTTCATCGCTATCCAATTTACATTCGTATACAAAATTTCAGTTCAATCGGTTACCGGGAAGTGAATCAAAGTTACTTGCTACATTGAAATTAAGTCATCGGGTACAGACAAAAATGCTCATAAAATAAAAACTACTAGGCCTAGCCGAATAAAATTTTTATGGGACCAATTCGACACCATCCCGCATCGAACAAAAAAAGAATCACGTAAATCGGTTCAGAAACCTCGGAGTAATCGGTGTACATACATAAAAAAAAAAAAAAAAAAAAAAAAAAATACCGGCCGAATTGATAACCTCCTCCTTTTTTTTGAAGTCGGTTAAAAAGTATCAGGAACTCTAGAATTCAACTGCACGCGATAAGAACTCCCATTATTTTTTTGATCCGCTAAAAATGCTCTGCTAAGTTATTTTTTCAAATGTCGTTTTTTCAGGTAAAAACGCCAGAACTTTTCTAAAAAGTATCAGGTACTCTAGAACTCAACTGAACGCAATAAGAACTCACATTATTTTTTTGATCTGCTAAAAATGATCTGCTACGGGAAGTTGGCAGATCATTTTTTCAAATGTCGTTTTTTCAGGTAAAAACGCCAGAACTATTTCTAAAAAGTATCAGGAACTCTAGAACTCAACTGCACGCGATAAGAACTCACATAACTTTTTTGATCCGCTAAAAATGCTCTGCTAAGTTATTTTTTCAAATGTCGTTTTTTCAGGTAAAAACGCCAGAACTATTTCTAAAAAGTATCAGGAACTCTAGAACTCAACTGAACGCAATAAGAACTCACATTATTTTTTTGATCTGCTAAAAATGATCTGCTACGGGAAGTTGGCAGATCATTTTTTCAAATGTCGTTTTTTCAGGTAAAAACGCCAGAACTATTTCTAAAAAGTATCAGGAACTCTAGAACTCAACTGCACGCGATAAGAACTCACATTATTTTTTCGAATCGAAATCGGAGAATCTGTATACGCTTCAAACATAATTCATACTTCAAAAAATAGTTCCCAAATAGTGCCAAACGGTGCCCAAAAAGAAAAAACAGTGCTCGAATAACTTCGGAGTTATAGGCTTCGTTCAGTGAGTATGCTGGGCGTAGAACCTACGCCCAGCATCCTCACCTCAGTGCGCGAATATCGAACGAGCTATAGGTATAATTTACGTCTCAAAAAATTGTGCTTGAAATAGTGCCCAATATCAGTCCAATTTTTGCTTGACTTTTGACTTAGAAAACCATTAAATTTTAATTTTAACTTCTACATACTAACGTAAAATGGGGTACAGTCGTCGACACATGTTTTTGGACAAAAATATTAAACTTTCTAATTGTAGACTTCATGTTATTGGAAATAATTATGGTATTTTCTCACATGTCAAAAACTTTCGATTAAATGCATTAGTATATATTTTATAAATAATAATAAATGAATGAAACTTTAAGCGTAAATGAAGTCTATTACTTCATTGCATTGTGTGTTTGTCTGAATAAAAACAGTCATTTGCAGCCAATAAAATTAATATCTTGAAAAATTGTAAAAAGGAAATTATACAGTTTCTTTTTGTATATATGTTGCAGGCAAAACTCGTAAGTCAAAACTAGTACTGTGACATAGTTATACAAATTTTTAAAACTCTTTCCAATAGTTTCATCAATGAAAGGTTTAGCAATAAAAAACATTTTTAATTACTTACGTTATTTATTACTATTTAAAGGGCCAAAGTAATCAGAATTCTAGTTAACTAGTTCACAGCTTTTGTTAACATTCATAATATAATCAATGTAAATAGAAAAAATTGTAGTTTTAATATTGTATATAATATACATATAAAAAAATGTTTAGCCAAATATTGGTAAAACTTTCTAAAATATAACACGTAGGTACTTGTACTTTGTTTTACTGCTACAACGTTTTAATCACAATAAAATTATCTTACAAATAAGTATAAATTGAGCAAGCACAGTTTATAATCACGTTTTTTTTATTAATATTAAATACCCTATAGTAATTACAAATTAACAATCACAGTTTATAATCACATTTCTGTAAGTTATTAATAAAATAACTTTTACAAGAACAAAAAAAAACAAACAAACAATAACAAAATAGGAACTAACAAGTTAGGACCGATCTTCATCTTACATTCGCGTATAAATAATGCAGTGTGGTACAGTATATTGGGAATTACTACAAACTTTTTTACTAAGGTCATCATAGCAGTTCCAAGTTCTCTTTAGCAATCGATAGCACTTTGACTTGTAATGCCCCATGCGTCCTGATTCACCATTTGTAAAATCTATAACCGACAGAATTTTAAAGGTGTCACCGTTTATTATGATCTCTTTAGGAATTTAATCAATTTCTATTTCAATTGAAGTATTAATTTCAATAAATACGAAGTCTAGTACTTCATATTTGTATGCGTTTTTACCGTTACATAATTGGTATTTACATTTCCTTTCAGTATCATTTACTAATAGAGCTTCATTAAGGGCTCCAATACCTTGAGTCGTCAATATGTTTACATTTATTGGAATCCAACTACATTTTGTGCCAGAACCTTTATTGATTTCACAGTTCTGGTTTGTACAATTTAAGTATCTATTAGCACTATAAAAACCATAACTTTGTATGTTATCTATTATAAAAGTTACATTACACTCACAATTTTTGCAACTACTAAAATCGGATTCCACAGTATCATATATTTTAGCCAATACCTTAGAACGAGTAGTGTAAATATCTTTTGGTTTTCTAGCCTTCTTAGTGATTTTCTTTAGATTGTCATACGTGATCAAACTTCTGGTCAGTTGTGAAAGATCGTTTTTTTTATCATTGATATATTTTCTAATATTAGGTCTATCTAAATATGCAATTGAAAAACTTTGGACCACGGAATCAAAAGCACACGTATTAATAAACGTGAATCTGTATGTTCCTGAAGTAGAAACACTGCCGTTTTGTAAAATATGTAATTTTGTACGACGATTGATTCGTTTTTTATTTTTCTTCTGTTTAGACACCAGTCCCCGCCAGTCTTCAATATTTATTTATTTATTTATTTATTCAATTTAATACACACAACAGGCCACGATCTTGCCGGGTCCATAGGCGCCACATCGATTTTACGAGCAGATCGCAGCCCAACAAAATGTGTACAATTACAATACTAAAATGGGATACAGTTTAAAGTTATCTAAAGCGTATTACAATAAATTCATATTTAAAAATTCGATAATTCAATATTACATGTATGAAAGAAAGACAATAAAAATAATGGTTACATTACACAATACATTACAACAAAACTAGGACATCATTTCAAGATTCGACAGACATGTTCTTTGAATATGTTTATTCGATGATCAAATATATCAAGATCGGGGAATCTTGTGGATAAGTCATTGTACAAACGGCAGAAACGAGATATGGGGTTATAAAAAGAGGTATTATTCCTGGTTAAAGGTAAAGAAAAAGTTTTGTTAGTCCGGAAGCGAAATGAAGCATTAAAATTAACAGTTGACAGTAGTGACGGAGAGTGGATAGATGAGTGAACGATTTTATGGAGTTCTAGCCTCTGTCGACGCTTTTCCAACGAGACAAGATTAAATTTCTCAAGAAGACTTTCGTAGCTAGATCCACTTCGACCGATGTTGTAACGAAGAGAAACCAGCCTTAAGCAACGCTTCTGAAGTCGTTCAATGCGTTTGATGTGAATTGTATAGTGCGGTGACCATATGACACAGTTAAATTCTAGGATTGAACGAATCAGGGTTTCAAATAAATGTAAAAGACTAGATGGTGTTTTAAAACCCTTCGTGATCCTTGAGATAAACCCAAGGAGACGAGAGCTTCTATTGATAATATCATCGAAATGACTTCTAAAAGACAATTTATCGTCAAAGTAAACACCGAGATCTTTAATGACGGAAACACGAGGAAGAACCTGACTTCTAAAACTGTAATGACCGGAGTCGAGTAATATGGGGGAAAAGGTGGAGTCAGGAATGCACGGCAGTCCAAATACCAACCTGGGCACTAAGTTGATCCAGCCCGACTGCCGTGCATTCCTGACTCCACCTTTTCCCCGATATTACTCGACTCCGGTTGCATAGATCTTGCCCGGAGTGGCAACGGCGCAAATATTTGGGCGACGTTGCCAAACGTATTCATGGAGAAATTGATATACTCAACATTTTCATTGCTAAGATCTTGAACTGAATCGACTCCGTAACGGCCGAAATTCAGAAACCCATAAACACTTGTTGGCTCCGTTTTATATACCAAATCCAAAGTCGTATGTTGATCAGATCCATTTATATTATCAAAATTACAGCTTTATTTGATCCGACAAAACGAAACTGTATATTAAGTAACGTAGATTAATTTTTCGTAAACACTACAGTATTTGTTGGCTCCGTACACAAACATATTATAGTTAGTTAACCTTCCATACATTGCTAAATCCGCCTAGACTAGACAAACTCGACTTCGTAACGGTTCAAATTTTGAAATGCTTAAACACTTCTTGACTCCGTTTTATATACCAAATCATAAGTCGTATGTTGATCTGTTCCATTTATATGCACTTGCATGACATTGACATGGGGATATGAAATTAGGGCTAGCAAAAAATCTCCTGAGTTTAATGGAAGTTGAAGAAGTCCGCAATTCAATTGAAACTTATAGAAAACGTTGTGAAACTAAAAATTCGGAACCCTAAAAAGATAGATATTTGGACGAACCTTTCTTCATACAGTGACGGTGATAATTCTCAAGTAGTATGCATCCTACAAATAACAACCTACCTCTTGAATCATCAGTAAATATCAAGATAATTATCATAATATTTATTGACGTAGCCTATGCTCTGATTCTGATATCAATCTGATAAAATAACTAAAATGTTAGATTTAGGTCAAACAAATGACGACTCATATTCCTGCACAAATTATCCATTACGGAGTAAATATGAGTGTACGCAGATCGCCAACACGTTTAACCAGCAGTGGTGCAGTGGGTACTGCCGGTGGATCGCATCCCGATCTATCGAAGCTAAGTTCGTTTTCTACGAGTTCTACGCCAACTGATACTCAAATTACTTACAGAAAACGGAAACAACCACTAGAACCAGATTGCAGATTTAGTGATGATATGAAGGATATTCGGTCGGAGTTGAGCCGTATTAGTACATTACTTGAAAAATATGTATGCTCAAATGAACAAAAAGTAAACAAAATTAATGAAAACATTTCTGAGGTAAAAACACAAATTACCGAAATTAAATCGTCCAATGAACAATCCTTGAATTTAATTCGCCAAAATACGAATCAAATCAATGAAATTAAGTCATCAGCATGTATGATAATTACTGAACAAAACATATTGAAGAGTACTATTTCTCAATTAGAATCCCAGATAAACTAGGGTGAGAGTAAAATAAAATCACTGGAATTAAATCTTTAATCAATAAATCAGTCAGCCAATCCATCGGGTTTTACGTCTAAAAATCAACTTCATATAATTTAAAACTTAATCAAGGAACTACGGGACAGAAAGAGCCGCAAAAAAAATGTAATTTTTACTCGTGTCCCAGAATCGACATCTTATAACTCAAAGGAGAGGAAATCTAAAGACAACTATGAAATTTTAAAAAATTACCTCACTAATAAGTTCAGACCTACCGAAGCCAGTAAAAAAAATATATAATTATAAATAACCTTAATTCAAACTGTAGTACAGGTCTTGATGGTATAACTACAAAAACAATTAAATGCATCAATGAACAAGTAGATAACTGCGTTAAAAACAACCGACTTCAAACTTGCACTTGCAACATTTACTAATACAGACAAAAATGCCCATAAAATAAAAACTACTGGGCCTATCCGAATAAAATTTTTATGGGACCAATTCGACACCATCCCGCATCGAACAAAAAAGAATCGCGTAAATCGGTTCAGAAACCTCGGAGTAATCAGTGTACATACATAAAAAAAAACATACCGGCCGAATTGATAACCTCCTCCTTTTTTTTGAAGTCGGTTAAAAATTAAATGATACCTTAAGCGACTGTTTTAACCAAGCCATAAGTCAAAGACGTTTTCCGGACTCGTTAAAAATAGCGAAGGTAACTCCTATCTATAAGAGTGGCTCAAAATTTGAACCTGGTAACTATAGGCCAATTTCGGTTTTGCCAGTATTGTCAAAAATATTGGAGAAGATTTTACACACGAGATTAGAAAAATATTTAGACTCATTTAATTTTATTTCAGTGCGTCAATACGGATTTAAGCCAAAAAGTAACACTCTGTCAGTGACTATGAACCTAACTATTAAAATAAAACAGAACATTGACGCAAACAATATAGTTTTGGGAGTATTTATTGACCTACAAAAGGCCTTTGATACCGTTTCTCACGAACTTTTAATAAAGAAATTAGCATCCATTAACATTAATGGTAAAGCACTAGATATGCTGAAATCATATTTAAAAAATCGATCATGAATAGTTAAAATAGATAACCATGATAGCATTCCCTTACCAATTACATGTGGCATACCACAAGGTTCAATTCTAGGCCCATTGCTTTTTTTAATTTATATTAATAATTTCCAAGATTTAAAGCTAACTGGTCACCTACTTAACACTTTATGCGGATGACACCTGTCTGTTTTATTTTGGTCCCTCTATACATGACATGATAGCGCAAGCACAAAATGATTTAAATAAATTAAATAAATAAATGCAATCTACTAAAAATAAATATATCTAAATTCAAAGCTCATAACAAAATTATTTCACCACCCGCTCTACTTAAAATTAACGGTGTTGTATTAGAACATAAAACCCACGAGAAATGCCTAGGTTTGCGAATCGACAGCTCTCTGAAATGGAATTATCACATCGACCACCTAAAAAATAAATTATCAGCACTTCCTAGATCTCTGCATAATATTACTTCTTGCATTCCTCATAAATTACGCCACACCATCTACAACACGTTAGTAAAGCGGCACCTAATGTATTTAATAGAAGTATCGGGGAGTGCTTACAAAAATAAATTAGCGCCACCCCAAATTTTACAAAATAAAATCATTAAAACTATCTTTAACTATCCTTTTTTAACTTCTACAAATAAAATCTACGACGACACTAAAATAATGAATTTAAAACAATTATAATACGTGTATGTTCATCCGCAAAGCGCTACATAAAAACATAAATACAAATATTATAATCTCAACATCAAATCGCCACTATCCTTATAGACGAACTAGCTATCTTGCCCTCCCGAAGATCCGAACAAATTATGGAAGGCGAACTACAACATACGTTTCTATAACGGGAATAAATGTCTTTAAGACTTCAAATGGCTAAGGCCGCAAGCGACCAATGGCTGAGCTCGGTGGGCTCTGATTGGCTCATTTGAATCGGATCAACAAGAGCAAAAACGCAAAAAAGGTGGATTTGTATAAAAAGCACGTAATTATTATTATTACTGATGGTGACACTTGTGGCTCCGTTCGGATCCACATACGGACGGTGGTGTGGCAATGGATCCACAAATACCAACCGGATCAACAAGTGAAAACGGATCAAATAATTACTAACTATATGGCACGTTTGATCAACATAGTGCCCGTGGAGATATCTATATATATATATATATATATATATATATATATATATATAAATACCAACTTGGGCACTAAGTTGATCCAGCCCGACTGCCGTGCATTCCTGACTCCACCTTTTCCCCCTTATTACTCGACTCCGGTTGCATAGATCTTGCCCGGAGTGACAACGGCGCAAATTTTTGGGCGACGTTGCCAAACGTATTCATGGAGAAATTGATATACTCAACATTTTTATTGCTAAGATCTTGAACTGAATCGACTCCGTAACGGCCGAAATTCAGAAACCCATAAACACTTGTTGGCTCCGTTTTATATACCAAATCCAAAGTCGTATGTTGATCAGATCCATTTATATTATCAAAATTACAGCTTTATTTGATCCGACAAAACGAAACTGTATATTAAGTAACGTAGATTAATTTTTCGTAATCACTACAGTATTTGTTGGCTCCGTACACAAACATATTATAGTTAGGTATAATGTTCCATACATTGCTAAATCCGCCTAGACTAGACGAACTCGACTCAGTAACGGTTCAAATTTTGAAATGCTCAAACACTTCTTGACTCCGTTTTATATACCAAATCATAAGTCGTATGTTGATCTGTTCCATTTATATGCACTTGCATGACATTGACATGGGGATATGAAATTAGGGCTAGCAAAAAAGAGTTTCATGGAAGTTGAAGAAGTCGACCGTAATTCAATTGAAACTTATAGAAAACGTTGTGGAACTAAAAATACGGAACCCTAAAAAAATAGATAGTTGGACGAACCTTTCGTGTCACTGTATGAACAGTGACGGTGATAATTCTCAAGTAGTACGCATCCTACAAATAACAACCTACCTCTTGAATCATCAGTAAATATCAAGATAATTATCATAATATTTATTGACGTGTAGCGTTCGCCTTTGCCCTACTCTGATATCAATCTGATAAAATAATTAAAATGTTAGATTTAGGTCAAACAAATGTCGACTCATATTCCTGCACAAATTATCCATTGCGGAGTAAATATGAGTGTACGCAGATCGCCAACACGTTTAACCAGCAGTGGTGCAGTGGGTACTGCCGGTGGATCGCATCCCTATCTATCGAAGCTAAGTTCGTTTTCTACGAATTCTACGCCAACTGATACTCAAATTACTTACAGAAAACGGAAACAACCGCTAGAACAAGATTGCAGATGATATGAAGGATATTCGGTCGGAGTTGAGCCGTATTAGTACATTACTTGAAAAATATGTATGCTTAAAAAAAAACATTTTTTTTTAATTAATTGCAGTATCAACATAATAAAAAAAAATTATAATAGACTTAAAGTATGAAACCTACAGAATGTGCAGTCATAGTCGTTTTCTAATATTTACCGGGACAAACGGCTAGGTTGGCAGGTATAAACAGGTATGTCGGTACCAGTTACTTTCAATTGATAGGATGATGAAAAAAAAAATATGTCAGCGCTTTTTTATTACAAAATTGTTTTATTATCTCGAAACTGCAATTAATAAAAAATGAAAATAAAAGATTTTTTAATAATTAGTAAAAAATATCCTGTCCAGGATTTTCCCAGTCAACCCATTTTTAACACATTTTTTAATACACTAAATTTATTATAAAATTGGTCTCATTCTATTATCACGCCGTTGCATTTCGACTTATATTCGGATCTTTGACCAGTACTATTTCTCAATTAGAATCCCAGATCAACCAGGGTGAGAGTAAAATAAAATCACTGGAATTAAATCTTCAATCAATAAATCAGACAGCCAATCCATCGGGTTTTACTTCATATAAATGAACACTTATTCAAGGAACTACGGGACAGAAAGAGCCGCGAAAAAAATGTAATTTTTGCTGGTTTCCCAGAATCAACATCTTATAACTCAGAGGAGAGGATATCTAAATACAAATACGAAATTTTAAAAATTATCTCACTAATAAGTTCAGACCTACCGAAGCCAGTAAAAATATATAACTATAAATAACCTTAATTCAAACTGTAGTACAGGTCTTGATGGTATTACTACAACAGCAATTAAATGCATCAAAAAAAAATTAAATCATACCTTAAGCGACTGTTTTAACCAAGCCATAAGTCAAGGACGTTTTCCGGACTCGTTAACGACCGGACGTTTTAAAATAGCGAAGGTAACTCCTATCTATAAGAGTGGCTCAAAATTTGAACCTGGTAACTATAGGCCAATTTCGGTTTTGCCAGTATTGTCAAAAATATTGGAGAAGATTTTACACACGAGATTATAAAAATATTTAGACTCATTTAATTTTATTTCAGTGCATCAATACGGATTTAAGCCAAAAAGTAACACTCTGTCAGCGACTATGGACCTAATTATTAAAATAAAACAGAACATTGACGCAAAAAATATAGTTTTGGGAGTGTTTATTGACCTACAAAAGGCCTTCGATACCGTTTCTCATGAACTTTTAATGAAGAAATTAGCATCCATTAACATTAATTGTAAAGCACTAGATATGCTGAAATCATATTTAAAAAATCGATCAAAAATAGTTAAAATAGATAACCACGATAGCATTCCCTTATCAATTACATGTGGCATACCACAAGGTACGATTCTAGGCCCATTGCTTTTTTTAATTTATATTAATAATTTACAAGATTTATGCGGATGACACCTGTCTGTTTTATTTTGGTCCCTCTATACATGACATGATAGCGCAAGCACAAAATGATTTAAATAAATTAAATAAATGGTTTCAATGCAATCTAATAAAAATAAATATATCTAAAACATGTTATATTAAATTCAAAGCTCATAACAAAATTATTCCACTACACGCTCCACTTAAAATTAACGGTGTTGTATTAGAACATAAGACCCACGAGAAATACCTAGATTTGCGAATCGACAGCTCTCTGAAACGGAATTATCACATCGACCACCTAAAAAATAAATTATCAGCACTTCCTAGATCTCTGCATAATATTACTTCTTGCATTCCTCATAAATTACGCCACACCATCTACAACACGTTAGTAAAGCCGCACCTAATGTATTTAATAGAAGTATCGGGGAGTGCTTACAAAAATAAATTAGCGCCACCCCAAATTTTACAAAATAAAATCATTAAAACTATCTTTAACTATCCTTTTTTAACTTCTACAAATAAAATCTACGACGACAATAAAATAATGAATTTAAAACAATTATACTTTTTTAGGTGTTTAGGTGTACTAAATAAAATACTCGCTTACGAAGCATGCATATTTATTGTGCGCGGCGTAAACGTCCGGCAACGACAATTTTGAGTTTCACACTGTGTTATAATACATAACATTTATTATTACATTATGTGTTTTGTAAGTCAGCAAAACCCCTACAATATTCCCCCCTTTTTACAAAAAAAATAATAATATGGAAAAATTTAAACAATTAATAGAAAACAGGCAGATACAAGTTACATGATTATCACACAAATTGGTCGTAAGCAAGCGTGTCACATTACCTACAGTACGTTACAATAATTGCGAAACATAAAAAGTAAAAACAAAATAAAATACAATATTATGATGATTACATGACGTTATCGAATTTCAGTGATTTGATACAAAAACAATAAGCATGAATTTTAATGAAAAAAAAAATTATATATATATATACGTAAATATAACATTGTTATGACAGTTAATAAAATCGAAAAATAATGATACCTAATAATAATTATGCGTATGCCGTTGTTTGTCTCTCCGGGGAACGCGACATTGCCGTTGTCACGTTCTGTATAGTCCATTTTTTTAATCGTTTATTTATCCATTTGTATGTGAAAATCGCTGCTACTGCCGTTATGATACATAGGAGTATGATTATAATTTTTCCGTATGTATCAATTTTCTCTTCCATTTGTGAAGCGGTGGCATGATTAGCTTCACTTTGTGCGATAATAATATTTTCCTCCTTACTCTGTGTTTTTCCCATGTTTTCACAGAAAATACAAATTTTGAAAGCGAATAATACAATATAGAATTAAAGATATTGTAAAACAATAAAGTAAAATCTAATTAACGTTATGTATTTATACAATATAATATGTTTACGGTGCAATTTTGTGGGATTGTGAAACTTACGGCTATGTTACACTAAACATAAATCTAATGCGATACTTGGTTTATAGAGCTACATATGGTATAAAATCATATAGTAACAGCTATTAACGTACTTAGTGGATAACATACTTAAAATTATATATTAAAACGGACTGTGGGTTTAATGACACGACCGGAACGGGTTCTTCGAACTGAGGTCGTGGGTTCAATTTCTGGTGAAACGGGAGGTTCAGGGGTATTTTTCGATTCAGTACTCTTTGATTCATTTTCGGCTAATACGTACGCTGGTTTGAGTCGGTCTATCGAGATTGCAGCTTGCCGATTTGGTAATTGCACTATGTAAACCTTGGACCTCCTTTCCACTACGCGGTAAGGACCGTCATAGGGTGGTTTCAAAGGTTTACGCACTGAGTCATCCCGTACAAAAACGAAATTTACTTTGGAAAGCTCGGGATGAACAAAAAATGAACGAGTATTACTATGAGATTCGGGAACTGGTTGTAATGACTTAACGTGACTCTGTATTTGTTTTATATATTCGGAAGGTTCTAATGATGTAGTATTTTTTGTGCTGTCATAAAAATCTCCGGGTAATCGTAGGGTACGCCCGAAGGTTAGTTGAGCAGCTGAAACTCCAGAATCGCTTCTATACGCGGCTCGTAAACCTAAAAGAACTGTGGGCAACTCCTGAACCCATGATTTACTTGATAAACGTGCCATAAGCGCTGCTTTGAGTGTCCTATGCCAGCGTTCTACAGCGCCGTTTGCCTGAGGATGATAACTAGTCGTACGAATCCTATTTATACCTAGTAAATTCATAAGTTCCCTAAACAATGAACTCTCAAATTGCCGACCTTGATCACTCGTGAGTCTGATTGGACAACCATAGCGACATATCCAATTTTCGTATAAAAATTTTGCTACTGTCTCGGCGGTAATATCACCAATAGGTAAAGCCTCGGGCCAGCGTGTGTATCGATCAATGACAGTTAAACAGTATCTATATCCATGTTCTGTTATGGGTAATGGACCTATTATGTCGATATGAATATGTTCGAACCGATCAGCATTTGGAAATTTACCTAAGTCAGCGACTGAATGTCTATCTATCTTAGAACGTTGACATTCCAGACACGTTTTTGACCATAAATTAATGTCGGAATTCATTTTTGGCCAATAAAACTTTTCCGTAACTAATTTTCGGGTAGCTCGAACTCCTGGATGGCTGATATTGTGTATACTGTTAAAAGCTAAACGTCTAAATTTATCTGTTAAATAAGGTCGAGCAGTACCTGTCGAGAAATCACAAAAAATCGCTTTATTACAAGTAGGTATAAACGTTTTCTTTAATAAATTTATGTTATTATTCGTCAAATAGTCGTCCGTTGATTGCGA
Source organism: Colias croceus (assembly GCF_905220415.1). NCBI lineage: Eukaryota > Metazoa > Arthropoda > Insecta > Lepidoptera > Pieridae > Colias > Colias croceus. The sequence goes on from NC_059567.1 coordinate 1,612,143, forward strand.
TTCTGCTAATTCATTATAATCTAAAACGGTAGGAAAATATATTGTTTCTATTCGTGACAAAGAATCGGCTACTATATTATTTTTGCCAGTAATATGTTGTATATCCGTTGTAAATTCGCTGATATAAATTAAGTGTCGTATTCTCCTCGGTGTTTCATTAGATTCTTTACCTAATTTTAAAAATGCGTATGTTAGAGGTTTATGATCCGTAAAAACAGTAATGCGTCGTCCTTCAAATAATTTTCGAAAATGCTTAATCGCTAAATAAATCGCAAGTAACTCTCGATCATACGTAGAGTATTTTTGCTGTGCATTAGTTAACTTTTTTGAAAAATATCCTAAGGGTTGCCAACAGCCATTAACCTGTTGCTGCAAGACGGCTCCTACGCAAGTATCTGATGCATCAGTCATTAAAGCTAAATTCGCATCTACTCGTGGATGAGCCAATGTAGCGGCCTGTTTAAGACCTGTCTTACATTGTTCAAACGCTTCGATTGCTTCCTGTGACCAATCAATTTTGCTTTGGTCGTTCTTTTTAGTACTCCCTAAATACCTATTAAAAATTGCCTGATATGACGCGGCGTGCGGTAAATGAGCACGATAAAAATTAACCATACCGGTAAAACGACGTAATCCTGATACGGTTTCAGGTCTAGGATAATCTATTATCGCTTTAACTTTATCTTCAGAAGGTCGAATTCCATCCTTTGAAACGTAAAAACCTAAATATTCAAGCTGAGACTGTCCGAAAGAACATTTATTTAAATTAATTGTAATATTATTTTGCGATAAACGTTGAAAAACAATACGCAAGTGCTCAAGGTGTTGGGTTTCATTTTCGCTAGCGATCAAGGCGTCATCAATATAATTAAAAATAAAATCTAGGCCATTGAATACGGTGTCCATGAATCTCTGAAATGTTTGGGCTGCATTACATAAACCAAAAGTCATCCTTGGAAATTCAAATAGTCCGAACGGTGTAATAATTGCTGTTTTCTCTACGTCTTCAGGTGCAGTTTCTATAAAATGGTATGCTCTATTTATGTCAATTTTAGAAAAACAAGTCTTACCTGCTAAGATGTACGTAAAGTCCTGGAGACGGGGAATAGGATAACGATCCGGCTTGGTGATTGCGTTAAGCCTGCGATAGTCACCACAAGGCCTAATATCTCCATTTTTCTTAGTAACTACATGGAGAGGACTTGCCCAAGCGCTTTTAGATTGACGACATATACCTAGCTCTTGCATCTTTTCAAATTCTTTCTTTACGAGTTTATACTTATCTGGAGGTAACGGTCTCGCCCTAGCATATACCGGAGGTCCGGTAGTTTCTATACAATGTTGTATAGAACTAGGTGGCAAATTTAAAAATGATGTAGGTTTAGTTAAATTGGGAAAGTCCCGTAACAAATTATAATATGGATGCCCTACACTAAATGATAGTACGGATGGCTCAGTGACGCAAACAATCGAACCTATTACCTTTAAATCTGTAATTTGATCAATGAGTTTTCGTGAGCTGACATCAACTAGTAACTTATAATAACTTAAAAAATCTGCTCCTAAAATTGGTTGTTTCACGTCAGCAATCACGAAATCCCACCGATATGGTCGCCTTAACTTTAAATTTAGAACTAAGGATTTAGTACCGTAGGTTTTTATTTCAGTGCCATTTGCTGCGAATAATTTATAATCACTACACTTACTTGTTTGACATCGTTTACCTATTGGCAAAACAGAGATATTCGCACCAGTGTCAATTAAAAACTTTAAACCACTATTTATGTCGGTGATGCGTAGGCGATTACAGGGTTGGATGGTGCAGACTTCCGCCGCAGGCTGCACCTTGTTTAGTTTTCCTTGACCTTCCACGCGCAGGGCTCCTTACAGTTCCGTGCGTTGTCCCGGAAACGATGATGGTAAAAGCAAAGCCAGCCTGGACTGTTTGGACTTCGTCGAGATACTGAGTATGTACGGTTACGACTCTGAGAACGTGAACGTCCACGGTAGTTCCATCGCTGTGCTGGTCTGGATCTCTCCAAGTTGGCCACTTTGAGGGTTAGCTTGGCGATTTCCGCCATTATGAGCTCCGTATCCATGTTAGTCGCACTCGTAGAAGGCTGATGCTGCTTTTGTGTTACTTCATTGACGCTACTGACGCTTTGTGTAGACTCCAAAACGTTGTCTGCGATGGCAGCTAAACTGTCGAGGGATTTGGTATCCGAAACCGCGAGAACAGCTCGTACAGTGTTGGGCAGATGTCCTTGCCACAGAATCCGTAACGTGTCATCAGGGATTTTGTCCTTGGCGAGCTCCTTCATCCTTCGCAGCAGTTGCGAGGGCTTTTGTTCACCTAGCTCCATCTCACCAATTAATTTTTGAAGCTGGCGGTTTTTCGATTCCTCATAAACAGCCAGTAACCGCTGTTTCAGTGCTTCGAATTTGTGAGTCGCAGGTGGGTCGATGAGGACGTCGGTCACTTGTTGAATTGCTTCTTTACTTAATTTTGAAACAACGATGTCGTACTTAGCCTCATCCGACAATTTTTGAGGGGCTAACATACATTCGACCCGAATGAACCAGATCCTGGGCTGGTCCATCCAAAAATCTGGAATTTTCGATGTGAGTGTTATCGCCGCCATATCCATAGTTGGTGGATGTGCCATTTATACGTTTAATAATTCTCGCGACGCGAACTTGTATGCGCGACGAACGCGGGGTCACCACTTTAGGTGTTTAGGTGTACTAAATAAAATACTCGCTTACGAAGCATGCATATTTATTGTGCGCGGCGTAAACGTCCGGCAACGACAATTTTGAGTTTCACACTGTGTTATAATACATAACATTTATTATTACATTATGTGTTTTGTAAGTCAGCAAAACCCCTACACTTTTATAATACCTGTATGTTCATCCGCAAAGCGCTACATAAAAACATAAATACAAAATACAAATATTATATTTTCAACATCAAATCGCCACTATCCTAATAGACGAGCTAGCTATCTTGCCCTCCCGAAGATCCGAACAAATTATGGAAGGCGAACGGCAACATACGTTTCTATAACGGGAATAAATGTCTTTAAACCTTCAAATGGCTAAGGCCGCAAGCGACCAATGGCTGAGCTCGGTGGGCTCTGATTGGCTCATTTGAATCGGATCAACAAGAGCTAAAACGCAAAAAAGGTGGATTTGTATAAAAAGCACGTAATTATTATTATTACTGATGGTGACACTTGTGGCTCCGTTCGGATCCACATACGGACGGTGGTGTGGCAATGGATCCACAAATACCAACCGGATCAACAAGTGAAAACGGATCAAATAATTACTAACTATATGGCACGTTTGATCAACATAGTGCCCATGGAGATATATATATATATATATATATATATATATATATATATATATATATATATATATATATAATGCACGGCAGTCGGGCTGGATCAACTTAGTGCCCAAGTTGCCCAATTCCTGACTCCACCTTTTCCCCGATATTACTCGACTCCGGTTGCATAGATCTTGCCCGGAGTGGCAACGGCGCAAAGTTTTGGGCGATGTTGCCAATCGTATTCATGGAGAAATTGATATACTCAACATTTTTATTGCTAAGATCTTGAACTGAATCGACTCCGTAACGGCCGAAATTCAGAAACCCATAAACACTTGTTGGCTCCGTTTTATATACCAAATCCAAAGTCCTATGTTGATCAGATCCATATATATTATCAAAATTAAAGCTTTATTTGATCCGACAAAACTAAACTGTATATTAAGTAACGTAGATTAATTTTTCGTAAACACTACAGTATTTGTTGGCTCCGTACACAAACATATTATAGTTAGGTATAATGTTCCATACATTGCTAAATCCGCCTAGACTAGACGAACTCGACTTCCGTAAGGGTTCAAATTTTGAAATGCTCAAACACTTCTTGACTCCGTTTTATATACCAAATCATAAGTCGTATGTTGATCTGTTCCATTTATATGCACTTGCATGACATTGACATGGGGATATGAAATTAGGGCTAGCAAAAAAGAGTTTTATGGAAGTTGAAGAAGTCGACCGTAATTCAATTGAAACTTATAGAAAACGTTGTGGAACTAAAAATACGGAACCCTAAAAAGAAAAATATTTGGACCAACCTTTCGTCATACAGTGACGGTGATAATTCTCAAGTAGTACGCATCCTACAAATAACAACCTACCTCTTGAATCATCAGTAAATAATAAATATCAAGATAATTATCATAATATTTATTGACGTGTAGCGTTCGCCTTTGCCCTATTCTGATATCAATCTGATAAAATAATTAAAATGTTAGATTTAGGTCAAACAAATGTCGACTCATATTCCTGCATTGCGGAGTAAATATTATGAGTGTACGCAGATCGCCAACACGTTTAACCAGCAGTGGTGCAGTGGGTACTGCCGGTGGATCGCATCCCGATCTATCGAAGCTAAGTTCGTTTTCTACGAGTTCTACGCCAACTGATACTCAAATTACTTACAGAAAACGGAAACAACCGCTAGAAAAAGATTGCAGATGATATTAAGGATATTCGGTCGGAGTTGAGCCGTATTAGTACATTACTTGAAAAATATGTATGCTTAAAAAAAACATTTTTTTTAATTAATTGCAGTATCAACATAATTAAAAAAAATTATAATAGACTTAAAGTATGAAACCTACAGAATGTGCAGTCATAGTCGTTTTCTAATATTTACCGGGACAAACGGCTAGGTTGGCAGGTATATACAGGTATGCCAGTTACTTTCACTTGATAGGATGATGAAAAAAAAAATATGTCAGCGCTTTTTTATTACAAAATTGTTTTATTATCTTGAAACTGCAATTAATAAAAAATGACAATAAAAGATTTTTTAACAATTAATAAAAAATATCCTGTCCAGGATTTTCCCAGTCAACCCATTTTTAATACATTTTTTAATACACTAAATTTATTATAAAATTGGTCTCATTCTATTATCACGCCGTTGCATTTCGACTTATATTCGGATCTTTGACCAGTACCATTTCTCAATTAGAATCCCAGATCAACCAGGGTGAGAGTAAAATAAAATCACTGGAATTAAATCTTCAATCAATAAATCAGACAGCCAATCCATCGGGTTTTACGTCTAAAAATCAACTTCATATAAATGAACACTTAATCAAGGAACTACGGGACAGAAAGAGCCGCGAAAAAAATGTAATTTTTGCTGGTTTCCCAGAATCAACATCTTATAACTCAGAGGAGAGGATATCTAAATACAAATACGAAATTTTAAAAATTATCTCACTAATAAGTTCAGACCTACTGAAGCCAGTAAAAATATATAATTATAAATAACCTTAATTCAAACTGTAGTACAGGTCTTGATGGTATTACTACAACAGCAATTAAATGCATCAAAAAAAATTAAATCATACCTAAAGCGACTGTTTTAACCAAGCCATAAGTCAAGGACGTTTTCCGGACTCATTAACGACCGGACGTTTTAAAATAACGAAGGTAACTCCTATCTATAAGAGTGGCTCAAAATTTGAACCTGGTAACTATAGGCCAATTTCGGTTTTGCCAGTATTGTCAAAAATATTGGAGAAGATTTTACACACGAGATTATAAAAATATTTAGACTCATTTAATTTTATTTCAGTGCATCAATACGGATTTAAGCCAAAAAGTAACACTCTGTCAGCGACTATGGACCTAATTATTAAAATAAAACAGAACATTGATGCAAAAAATATAGTTTTGGGAGTGTTTATTGACCTACAAAAGGCCTTCGATACCGTTTCTCACGAACTTTTAATGAAGAAATTAGCATCCATTAACATTAATTGTAAAGCACTAGATATGCTGAAATCATATTTAAAAAATCGATCAAAAATAGTTAAAATAGATAACCACGATAGCATTCCCTTACCAATTACACGTGGCATACCACAAGGTACGATTCTAGGCCCATTGCTTTTTTTAAATTATATTAATAATTTACAAGATTTATGCGGATGACACCTGTCTGTTTTATTTTGGTCCCTCTATACATGACATGATAGCGCAAGCACAAAATGATTTAAATAAATTAAATAAATGGTTTCAATGCAATCTACTAAAAATAAATATATCTAAAACATGTTATATTAAATTCAAAGCTCATAACAAAATTATTCCACCACACGCTCCACTTAAAATTAACGGTGTTGTATTAGAACATAAGACCCACGAGAAATACCTAGGTTTGCGAATCGACAGCTCTCTAAAATGGAATTATCACATCGACCACCTAAAAAATAAATTATCAGCACTTCTTAGATCTCTGCGTAATATTACTTCTTGCATTCCTCATAAATTACGCCACACCATCTACAACACGTTAGTAAAGCCGCACCTAATAGAAGTATGGGGGATGTGCTTAATAAAATAAATTAGCGCCACTCCAAATTTTACAAAATAAAATCATTAAAACTATCTTTAACTATCCTTTTTTAACTTCTACAAATAAAATCTACGACGACACTAAAATAATGAATTTAAAACAATTATACTTTTATAATAGGTGTATGTTCATCCGCAAAGCGCTACATAAAACATAAATACAAATATTATAATCTCAACATCAAATCGCCACTATCCTAATAGACGAGCTAGCTATCTTGCCCTCCCGAAGATCCGAACAAATTATGGAAGGCGAACGGCAACATACGTTTCTATAACGGGAATAAATGTCTTTAAACCTTCAAATGGCTAAGGCCGCAAGCGACCAATGGCTGAGCTCAGTGGGCTCTGATTGGCTCATTTGAATCGGATCAACAAGAGCAAAAACGCAAAAAAGGTGGATTTGTATAAAAAGCACGTAATTATTATTATTACTGATGGTGACACTTGTGGCTCCGTTCGGATCCACATACGGACGGTGGTGTGGCAATGGATCCACAAATACCAACCGGATCAACAAGTGAAAACGGATCAAATAATTACTAACTATATGGCACGTTTGATCAACATAGTGCCCATGGAGATATCTATATATATATCTATATATATATATATATATATATATATATATATATATATATATATATATATATATATATATATAACTATTTACATTAAAGACTCTTTTAAAAATGAACGCAACAATCTCGAGGTAAAGACTAAAGGTTTGCCGTATAAAGGAGCATGTTTCAGTCTTAAGTCAATTAGTTCAAAAGTTTTGCCAGTGCTTTTGCAAGCCAATTATGTTACGAGGTAATAACCCTTAAGTGCTTCTGAATGATATAAATATCATAATAATACTGAAAGTCTAATATGTAACTGGTTCTTTATATAAATAAAAATTAAAAAGTGTTCGAAGAGTACAGCTCTGTGAATTCATAAACCTAATTTAGGTCTGACTGAAACGCGTCTGAATTAAACTGACTATCGCTGATTGCGTTAGTCTTCCGCGGGATTGGCTAAAAATCGGGAGCCGATGGTCAAAATTGAATATATCACAGAGGATCAGACTAACGCCCAGTTTTCTATTAAAAGATTTTCAACGTTCTTTGTTTGATAAAAAGACTAAATTCTCGGGTAGCTAGATAAATATTGGAGACATAAAGGATATAAATCGTAAGCCACAAGACTTTATAGTTATACTGTAATATTAATTGGTGTTCAACTCTAGAACCTTCCAAAGAATTATGTAATCTCATCAAGATGCAAAATGAAAAGTTGCAACGTAATATATGAGAGCTATAACATAAAATCCAACCTAACAAGAATCGTTATCCAATCAATATTGTATGTCATCCCATTGCAGGCGGTCTAAAGACGAGCTTTATTACCTCTTTATGATAAAATGAGATATAATACAGGATCAAGCTTTACACGAGTTTCCCACGAGAGGGTACGCATGTAGAAACAATATTGTGATATACCACGTACTTCACTCAAAAAATAAATACAAATATAAAGTTTTAAACAGTTTTATATTGAGAAATAATGATCTTTTAGGGTTGTTTGATTATCAAGAAATTGTTCAAAATGAATTTGTTAAAGATTATGGTGATAATAGAGAAGAAGATAATGTCAAAAGGTTTAAATTAGGCCAAGAACATCCTCAATAGAGTGTATCTTGTACAAATTCTTACCTTAAAACCATTGAAACACTTAAACAACATTTTTTAAATCAAAATAGAAAAGATTTAATCGAATTTATGAAAGTAGGCGAGTTCGATCAAATTAAAAATGAAGGTACCGTAAAAAGACTGTTCTCTGAAATAAAAGATAGTTTTTGTGAAAACCAAGACAAATCTCGTTCGTTTGTTGCAAAATTTACAGAAAAGATGACAAAAGACGATTTTAAAAATGAACTTAATATCTTAAAAACAACGTCTTCTGATTACAAAACTACAATAATTTGTTCTTATTTCTCTGATTTGATTGAAAAAGCATATGAATCCAAAAGTAAACACGTTTTTGACATAAAAAATGGCGAGATTTCGCCTTCGTTCGTTATTAAATTTTACGATTTAGTGAATGATAGGAAATTTACAGAAATTGAAAGAATCTTTACTAAATTATTTTGTCACGAATAATAGTCTTATAGATTAAAATGAGAGAATCTTCTTAATTTTGCCTTCTATTAATTCACTTTTTTCACACAATAATTTTTACCAACGTCCCCCATGAAAAATGACTTGACTTTCAAAGAAAAAGATTTTTGTAAACCAATCGCTGAAGATAACAAATTTAAAGTGTTATTCCCATCTTACAGAGAAAAATACATAGAAAAAACATCTTCTTATATTAAAATGGCTTTAGAAAGAAAAAAAATATCTTGTGAAATCGATTTGAAAGAAAAATCCATAGAAATTAGCACGAATAAAAAGACTAGAGATCCTTATATCTTCATTAAAGGATGTGAATTTATTAAATTGGTAGCTAAATGTGTTGAAGTTGAGGTTGCTATGAAGGTCTTGGGTGAAAATTTTTGTGGTGAACTTATTGATATAAGAAAACTGGTAAGATCTGACAAAGTTTTTGAGAAAAGAAGAGATAGACTAATTGGTAAGAATAATGTAACACTAAATGCGCTTAAACTTTTAACTGATTGTCACATTTGCATAGCCGGGAAAGTAGTTGCTGTTGTTGGGAGTTACGATGGATTGGGCAAAGCAAAACAGATAATTATAGGATGTATGAACAATATTCATCCGGTTTATGAACTAAAAAAAATGATTATTAAGAAAAAATTATCAGAAGATCCAACTAAAAAGAATGAAGACTGGTCTAAATATTTGCCACAACTCAAGAAAACACATCAAAAGAAAAAGAAAAATGATAAGAAGAATGAAATTAAACAAAAATCTAACAATAAACCTAAACTTGAAACTGGTGAGTATTTTTATAAAGAAGAACAAGAACGTGAAGAACAAGATGACAATCGATCAGATTCTGAGTAAATTTCAAATTTGATAAAAAAGTCATTTAACTTTATTATAGTTTTATATCTAAAATTTTTAATTTTTTTCTAAATAAAATGAATCTAAACTAATGTGTCATTTTTAACATCTTTATACAAATTACTCTTTAAAACAAACTTAATTGAAGATTGAAATGTATAAAATGTTTCTATTACAATAGAGTGAAGGTAAAAAATAATACTGTAAAGTTCATAATCTTCATAAAATAAAGATTCTGTGAATATTAATCTACTAATAGCCATAGAACAGAGGACGTATGGATATAATATTCGTCTAATATAAACCTTCTGTTTACCCAACAAATCATTATTTTGTAATTTGTAAATGGTGCTAATTGATTTAAAATATGTTTCTCTGTGAATTATCGCGTAAATCATTGAATATTCTTCACATTTTCCATATCCAAAAAGAATAAAAATAGGACGTAAAAGAGCTGATAAGGCAATTGTGCCTGTGGATAAAATTCTATTAAAAATAATTGTAAAGAGGCCTCTGTTATCAGTTTTGTGTAAAAAAAGAAATACAACCTCAGCCATAATCTTTTTGTTCATAGCTAAAATGAAGATTACATTCATAAAGATAAATAAATAAAAGCGTAGCCCTGTGAAATCAAAACTGATCAACATATGAAACAGAGTAAATGATGCTAGAGTTTTAGCAATAGAATATAGAAAGAATAAAGGAAGTAATCTTTGGACTTTTGCAACATAAACAGACGAGTTTTCAAATGCTTGAGTTGTTATAAATAAGAAATCGAAAACTGAAAACACAAAGTAAAATCAAAGCTCCAATTCTAATCCAATTGTTTTTAAAACATATATAACAAATAATTATAGAGAGTATTGCATTCATTAGAAGAAAAAACCGTGGGTTTAAGATATAAAAAGACATCATTAAGAAAACAGAAATTACTGAAAAAACCAAAACTTTGGTTGTGGAAAATATGAAGTCTATATAATCGACGCTTTTTATGATGTCAAAACTTAGGGATCTTTTATTTCCTTTATATAAATACCAGCAAATCAAACTTTCAAGACCAAATCCCCAAAAGTCATAAATCTGTTTCCAATTTAATTTCATAGAGGGACAATTTTTATTTTTTTTTGATGAATGAAAATGAAACAAAAAAAATATGTGATCTGCGATTATTGATATGTTTTAGATCATTTTCAGAAATTAAAGATGGGGTTTACTCAGAATCTTCAATTTGAATATTTTCTTTGTGATATTTTATGGCATGTGGTTAAAAGGATAAAAATTACATACATTGGTTAACGTCAAATAAAACATAAATGTTGAAATCCTGTAAAACTCAATTCAAAACAATGTGTTTGATCAAATTAAAATTATTGACACCTGATGATGCCTCCTTTTTGACGTGTAATCATCCGAGATCATTAATTAAAAATTGTAATGTAATTTAGGGCAGAAAAAAAATATTTTGAAAAAAAATTAATGAAAGATGTTTTTATTTTTTTTAAGGTAAGTAAAATCGGATTGGTGATAATAATATAAATAACTGAGAGAATATAAATAGAAATACCGGCAATAGTTAAAAATATCAAAGAACTCTAAATGGCATATTTTACAAAACATTTATGATTTTAAAAAAATATTTTGTGGTCAAATGTGATCTTTTTAATGATATGTGGTGAAAATTTTAGACATTCACAGAAATATTTTTTAATACGAGTGGGTATAAATGAATACTAGTTTTTAAACTTTTTTTTGACTTCTAATGACTTTATTGTCTCTCATTAGACATCGGTTAACAGTAGAGAAATTATCTAGCATGTCAGAAATGTTAGATCGTTAATATACAGTTAAATTTGTTCCAACGCAACATTCCGACAGACTTCTAAAAACTAATTCAAAAAGCAAAATTTTTTCTTTTTTAAAAACTAAAATATAGATAATTTTTTATTGTATGAGGTGAACAAAAGATGCATGGCTCTTACCTCTAATTTTTTAATTTGAAATTGAATTGTGCACTTATACAGGAACTGACGAACAATATAAAGAGTGAGTTCTTCATAATATATTGATTTTTTGTACGTGGTATAAATAATAAAGGAGTATTACGTGTTCGAGTTAGAGGGGTGTTAAAATATATATTTTCTGTTATTTGGGGGCAGTCTAGTTTGTTGTTCAGGAGATCATAAAGAATCATAATATCTGAAAGAGTACGTCTGTCTTCCAGAGTATTCGTTGTTTTTATACACATAGAAATTCATCTAACATTTTTGACATAAAACATCTGAAATTTCACACATATCTACTACTTATTTCTTTTAATAGACAGTTCTTTAAAACAACAGCTTTTAAGTAAATAAAAATATGTATTGCGTCTGCAAAAAAAGTATCATAATCTATGTTACAAGAACTTTTTTTCTACTTTCACATCACTACCATGATAGTCGTGAATAAAAGCATGCCTTAAGTATTTATAGTTAAAATTGTAACTATAATATTTCATGAGCTTTATTATTTATTATACATCTTATACGAGTAAGTATTTCTGTATAAAATGATACTTATCATATCTATAGAATCTCAGATTTTTAGTTATTTTGAAGTGAAACTTCTTTATCGGGGTTGGAAAAAAATTTAGTGTAACATTTTTCCGTTACGCGCCATCTTTTTCTTATCCCTACCACGCGTGATTCGTAAGTTGCATTAGTAAATTATTTTTTTGAAAAATAAGGTCTTAAAGAAGTTTCACTTCTTACGTGTGTACACTAGTACACGCACACATTTTTTTTAGCTTTGGTACACATACCTTAGGCTTTAACGTGAAATATCACTTTTGTGATAATGAGACCAATTTAATAGTTTAATTAATAATAAAAGCAATATCTTAAACTTAGTTCGATGAGAGAGCTCCGCGATTAATGGAGTTATATCGGATTAAAACTATATTATTAACCACAAAACAAACTTTCGCACTGTGGACGCCCTCTGCCCCACATAGGGGCCATAGGACCTTAAGTTAAGTAAGTCAACCACAAAACAATTTAAACACAGTCTAACTTTAAACCACCAGGTATCTGTCACTCATTAGAGTGACTATTAACTATTAAGTTGTCTATGGGCTGATTTTTCAATTGTTGGTTAAAATTTATTCATCGAATAACATATTAAACTACTATTTCAAAAATGTATTCTAATTGTCCGTATGTCATTTTTAAATGTTTTTGTTTTTTGGACGACTTTATTGGACGGATAAATTTTAACCATGGATTGAAAAATCGGCCCTATTTAGCCCTAAAGTTAAACCCTGTCTAAAGTTTTTTGTGGTAAGACAGGATATTTTTATTTGACTTTAATTTACAATAGATGTCTTGTTATGGATATAATAAGTCCATGTGATGATGAATAATAAAGATTTATTAATATTGAATCGAATAAATGCCTTGACTCTTTTTTTTAAATTAAGGACATGCTTAAGAAGTTTTAAAAATGGGTACCTACTTAGTTACTTTTTTAAAGGTTTGATGTAGGTAGGTACACACATAATAACGTAATGTAACTTGTTTGTTTATCTAATTGGATCTCAAATACCTATTTATATACCTACTTCTGCGGAGGCCTGGTTTTATCCTCCAATTCTACTGGAAATGAAACACTGTCTTATTTGCTAGGATATAATTTACTTTTCTTCAATTTTTTTATTACAAGCTTGTCCTCGTTACCCGTCAGGATCTGTTCTCGTCTTAAGTTCACGTTAGTTACATTTCAATATCGAAATAGGTAGAATCAGTCAGCGCGAGCGTCGGTAGTAAGTATAAACGTAACTATAGAATTAACACAGATGTATTTTTTAGATAATATGACGTGAAGTGAAGACTATTACCGATTGTCATCCAGATTTTTCAAGATATTAATTTTATTGGCTGCAAATGACTGTTTTTATTCAGACAAACACACAATGCAATGAAGTAATAGACTTCATTTACGCTTAAAGTTTCATTCATTGATTATTATTTATAAAATATATAATAATGCATTTAATCGAAAGTTTTTGACATGTGAGAAAATACCATAATTATTTCCAATAACATGAAGTCTACAATTAGAAAGTTTAATATTTTTGTCCAAAAACATGTGTCGACGACTGTACCCCATTTTACGTTAGTATGTAGAAGTTTACATTAAAATTTAATGGTTTTCTAAGTCAAAAGTCAAGCAAAAATTGGACTGATATTGGGCACTATTTCAAGCACAATTTTTTGAGACGTAAATTATACCTATAGCTCGTTCGATATTCGCGCACTGAGGTGAGTATGCTGGGCGTAGAACCTACGCCCAGCATACTCACTGAACGAAGCCTATAACTCCGAAGTTATTCGAGCACTGTTTTTTCTTTTTGGGCACCGTTTGGCACTATTTGGGAACTATTTTTTGAAGTATGAATTATGTTTGAAGCGTATACAGATTCTCCGGACGGAGGTGAGTATGCTGGGCGAAACCTTCGTCCAGCATACTCATCGAACTATGGCTATAACTTCGCAAGTACAAGAGCACTATTTTTTTCCTTTGGGCACTATTTAGCACTATTTCAGAACAGTTTTTTGACATTCATGAAATATCAAGATTCCATGGTGAGTATGCTGGACGAAGGGACACACATCAGAGGAAAAACAAATTAAATAAAAAAATGTGTGTGTGTACACACGTAAGAAGTGAAACTTCTTTGTGACCCTTATGATTTACTATATGCAACTTTACAGAAATACGTCGAATCACGCGTGGTAGGGATAAGAAAAAGTTGGCGCGTAACGGAAAAATGTCACGCGTAACGAAAAAATGTTACACTAATTTTTTTTCTAACCCCAAAAAGAAGTTTCACTTCAAAAAAATTATAAATAATATCAACACAATAATAAAAAATAATGTAGCAATCTACTGATGAAATAGTTAAAAGATTTGGTTATATTTTTTTGTTTTTATGGCATTCAAATGCTTTATAAATTTAGATTTGGTTATATTGGAGCATTGAGTTTTTATCATTTGCTAGCATGAAATGGATAAAAAATAGTATGAAATATTACCTTTTAAGCAATTTGGTGTTAATGTTTTTCAATCATTTTTCAATGTAATATTTATTTTCTCAGGTCGCGCTCTCAGAGAACCCCCCCAAGGACCTCGGCTACTTGTACCTGTACGAGAGACTGTGATGCCAGGAACAAGGCGCGTCGCCTGACTTCGTCCGACAACTGCAATGTCTTAGACTGCGTTAAATTCTCCACATGCAGATTTCACGGGAAGAAACACGGTTTAAAACCGTTAAAATTAGATTTAGTACACTATTTGATTGTGACATTGGAATAGGCTTAAGTTTTTTTTTCGCTGATTATTTATTTATGAATAATGAGATGTGTATGAATACTATTTTTCTTTAATACGCTTTTTATTATTTTTGGAATAGATTCTGCGTTGTGTAATTGTTACAAGTCGATAATTGCCCAGTTCATGATAAATACTAAATAGTAAGAAAATTTCATATTATATCGTACTAAATATGGCATTAAAAAGAATTCAGTAGTTTACCAGTGAAAAAAAGAGTCAAGGCATTTATTCGATTCAATATTAATAAATCTTTATTATTCATCATCACATGGACTTATTATATCCATAACAAGACATCTATTGTAAATTAAAGTCAAATAAAAATATCCTGTCTTACCACAAAAAACTTTAGACAGGGTTTAACTTTAGGGCTAAATAGGGCCGATTTTTCAATCCATGGTTAAAATTTATCCGTCCAATAAAGTCGTCCAAAAAACAAAAACATTTAAAAATGACATACGGACAATTAGAATACATTTTTGAAATAGTAGTTTAATATGTTATTCGATGAATAAATTTTAACCAACAATTGAAAAATCAGCCCATAGACAACTTAATAGTTAATAGTCACTCTAATGAGTGACAGATACCTGGTGGTTTAAAGTTAGACTGTGTTTAAATTGTTTTGTGGTTGACTTACTTAACTTAAGGTCCTATGGCCCCTATGTGGGGCAGAGGGCGTCCACAGTGCGAAAGTTTGTTTTGTGGTTAATAATATAGTTTTAATCCGATATAACTCCATTAATCGCGGAGCTCTCTCATCGAACTAAGTTTAAGATATTGCTTTTATTATTAATTAAACTATTAAATTGGTCTCATTATCACAAAAGTGATATTTCACGTTAAAGCCTAAGGTATGTGTACCAAAGCTAAAAAAAATGTGTGCGTGTACTAGTGTACACACGTAAGAAGTGAAACTTCTTTAAGACCTTATTTTTCAAAAAAATAATTTACTAATGCAACTTACGAATCACGCGTGGTAGGGATAAGAAAAAGATGGCGCGTAACGGAAAAATGTTACACTAAATTTTTTTTCCAACCCCGATAAAGAAGTTTCACTTCAAAATAACTAAAAATCTGAGATTCTATAGATATGATAAGTATCATTTTATACAGAAATACTTACTCGTATAAGATGTATAATAAATAATAAAGCTCATGAAATATTATAGTTACAATTTTAACTATAAATACTTAAGGCATGCTTTTATTCACGACTATCATGGTAGTGATGTGAAAGTAGAAAAAAAGTTCTTGTAACATAGATTATTATACTTTTTTTGCAGACGCAATACATATTTTTATTTACTTAAAAGCTGTTGTTTTAAAGAACTGTCTATTAAAAGAAATAAGTAGTAGATATGTGTGAAATTTCAGATGTTTTATATCAAAAATGTTAGATGAATTTCTATGTGTATAAAAACAACGAATAAATTATTGTCTTAATTTTTTGTTTTATTTATCCTACACTCCACTAAAAGTGTGTACCTACTTCCCAGATAAAAACATGCAAATAAACTATTAATGTGGATTAATTCAGACAAGATTGTTAACATCAGATTTGATCTGCCATTTCTGTGAAACAAATCACTACAAAAAATCCATATTTGGGATATGCATCCCTTGAGATTGCGTTTCGAGATTTGACTATAAAATACATATTATGTATATTGAATAACATGCATTATGTTATAGTCAAATCTCGATACACAATCTGTTTGCGGAAGGACTGGTTTATCTTATCTGATAGTTTTGTACTATCAATCAATGAAAGCTAGTGTAATTAGTTATAGGTTTATTCTGGGTTACTATCAAAATTTGTTGTTGTAGTAGTAGATTATAGGCTATACCGCTTTAGCTTATGTGATTCTGCTAGATAAGCTACATAACTTGCAAGTATGTACCATAAAAATTTGCTCAGTTTTTGGGTAAAAACATTACAAACATACACTCCAAAATTTTATTTTTATAATATAAAGATTAAAGAAGTTATTTTACTTGTACTTTTATAATATCTATATATACTTATAATAAATCTGTAGAGAGGCCAATTCTGTACATGAAATATATTTAAAAAAAAACTATGAAGGGGTGATAAGGGATCGCTACTGATGCCAAAAATGCAATCAGTAAAATTTTTGTCTGTCTGTCTGTCTGTCTGTCTGTCTGTCTGTCTGTATATTCGTTATAGAAACAAAAACTACACGACGGATTTTAACCAAATTTGGCACAATTATTCTTCATACTCCTGGGCAGGTTATAGTAAAAGAATCATGTAAATCGGTGTAGAAACACCAAAGTTATACATGAAATACGCTATAAGTCATCGCGCGTGAATACAGAATCATGCAGCCATAAGGATTATTTTTGTGTATCAGTTGCCGCGTTCGACGCGCTTCGCGGCGGGAGCTATAAAAAGGCGGCGGGTCTGCACCCGTTTCGCGTTGTCATGGCATCACGTGTGAACGGCTGAACCGATTTCGATAATTCTTTTCTATTATATTCCTTGAAGTACGAGGATGGTTTTTATGTAGAGAAAACGTAAATATGTACCACGGGCGAAGCCGGGGCGGACCGCTAGGAAACTGACCGATATAAGTTGCGTTGCTACCCCAATCTACAAAACTTTTTTGGTCTTACATTAAAGACAAAAAACGCGCTTCGTCCGTTCCCACGCTTACTCTGGGTAATCGTTCAGCACATACAGATATTGAAAATAAGTAATATGTTCGCAGAGTTCTTTTCATCTGTCTGGGAAAAAGACTCATCAGAACGTGCACTTAGCCATGGCAATTAAAATAAAAATAATTAAGAATTGGAGATAAAAGTAGAGGGACGCAAAATAAGATAGGTTATTGCATGTTTAAGAGCAGATCAACTAAACTTCTTCGAACGGTTAAAGAGTGAAAATATGTACCAAAATGGCTTGGAGGGACTCGGTGATTATTTCAACTAATAGAGGGTCAAGATTTCAAGTAATGGAGGTTTTGGTGTTTGAGGGGAAGGGAACAAAACATTTTTTCTAGATTTGGAGGTATTTGACTTATCGAGGTTCGACTTAACGAGGTGCTACTGAACATGAAATACGCTATAAGTCATCGCGCGTGAATACAGAATCATGCCATAAGGATTATTTTTGTGTATCAGTTGCCGCGTTCGACGCGCTTCGCGGTGGGAGCTATAAAAAGGCGGCGGGTCCGCGTGCGAGGTTCATACAATATTTGGCTGTTGATGCGAATAGACGTTCAGAGTGTTCGACCTTATTGACAGATTTCTTTTGTTGTTGTTGTTGGTTTTAGTAGTGTTAAAGCATATTATTAGTTTACATTTTATTTCTTTATAAGTGAAGTACCAGTAGGTACGCATTTTAGTTATTTTGGAAGTGTTTAATTATATTAATAGTTTTTTTTCGTAATTATTTGTTTTTCTATAGGTTTTGGTAGTGTTTAAGCATATTATTAGTTTACATTTTATTTCTTTATAAGTGAAGTAGCAGTAGGTACGTATTTTAGTTATTTTGGTAGTGTTTAATTATATTAATAGTTTATTTTCGTAATTATTTGTTTTTCTATAGGTTTTGGTAGTGTTTAAGCATATTAATAGTTTACATTTTATTTCTTTATAAGTGAAGTATCAATTGGTACGTATTTTAGTTATTTTGGTAGTGTTTAATTATATCAATAGTTTATTTTCGTAATTATTTGTTTTTCTATAGGTTTTGGTGGTGTTTAAGCATATTATTAGTTTACATTTTATTTCTTTATAAGTGAAGTAGCAGTAGGTACGTATCTTTGTTATTTTGGTAGGTATTAATAGTTTATTTTCGTAATTATCATATATTTATTATAGTAGTGTTTAACTATAATTATTATAGTTCATTTATAGATTTCTTTTGTTGTTATTCTATAGGTTTCGGTAGTGTTTAAGCATATTATTAGTTTACATTTTATTTCTTTATAAGTAGTAGTAGGTACGCATTTTAGTTATTTTAGTAGTGTTTATATTATATAATATTAATAGATTTCATAAGTGCAAGGTAGCTTCAGTTACTGTTGATTAAAAATACACAATGCCACCTAAAAAAAGACCATCTTTATCTCGAAATTCTAGAGATGCTAAGAGGATGAGAAATGCGCGTTCCCAAGAATCGGCAGAGGAAAGAGCATATCGGTTAAACTCTATGAGAGTTAGTGCCTCAACTTCTCGAGCCAATGAAAGCTCTTCAGAGAGAGAGATGCGATTAGCAGCTGACAGAGCGAGACGAGCTACATCACGGGCGTCTCAAAGCTTTTCTCAACGAGAGCTAAGGCTTACCATTGACCAAGAACAACATGTGTTATCCCGAGCAGCTGAAACTGCTTCACAACGAGAATTGCGTCTCACAGCTGACCGCGAACGACATACATTATCTCGCGAGTCCGAAACATTTACTGAAAGGGAATTACGTCTCACAGCTGACCGCGAACGGCATACATTATCTCGCGAGTCAGAAACCTTCACTGAGAGGGAATTACGTCTTACAGCTGACCGCGAACGTCATATATTGTCTCGCGAGTCAGAAACCTTCACTGAGAGGGAATTACGTCTTACAGCTGACCGTGAACGTCATATATTGTCTCGCGAGTCAGAAACCTTCACTGAGAGGGAATTACGTCTCACAGCTGACCGCGAACGTCATATATTGTCTCGCGAGTCAGAAACCTTCACTGAGAGGGAATTGCGTCTCACAGCTGACCGCGAACGTCATATTTTATCTCGAGAATCTGAAACTTTTACTCAATATGAAGACCGTTTGACAAATGATAGGGTGCACCATAATATTGTTCGATCACTCGAAGATGAACATGAGCATGAACAACGACTAGAGTCGGTACGCGAACATTACAATTCTTTGACACAAGAACGATTAATAAGTTTGTCTAATGAAAGATTAAGAATCGAAAATATTCGGTCTCTTGAAACGGACGAACAGCGAGAGGCCCGTCTTACTGCAGACAGATTTCGTCATAGTCTTAATAACTTAGATGTACACATAGAAGATCAATCTAGAAATACGGTGGCGTGGTCAGACAAATATAAAAGTGGGTTTGCTTATAATTTCACAATTGATTACAGATCATCTTCTGTAATAGGCGATATGAACGTGGTATGTTCTTTTTGTAATGCTTTAAAGTGGAGTAAGGAGTCGGCTGGATTCTGTTGTTCTGGAGGTAAAATAAATTTGCCTTCATTCGAAGACCCACCGGAACCTTTGAAATCATTACTTTTAGGGGAACATGTGCAATCTAAACAGTTTTTCGACAACATTCGCACTTATAATAGTGCGTTTCAGATGACATCCTTTGGTGCTCAACAAATCTCCGAAGGTCCTTTCATGCCTACTTTTAAAATACAAGGTCAGGTTTACCATTTGATAGGATCTCTTTTGCCTGAAGACCAACCTAAGTTTCTTCAAATATATTTTGTATCCGACTACAACGAACAGTCGAATATAAGAAATCAATATTTCCCAAATTTAAATGCTGAACTCATTTCACAACTTCAGAACATGTTGCATCAGATTAATTCGTATGTATGCAGTTTTAAATCGGCATTAGAAGCTCTTCCTCGAGATGATGATAACAATTATAAAATTGTTATAAATGCCGATAGGCGTCCAACGCAGGAACACCCTGGGCGTTATAATGCTCCATCCACGAATGAAGTTGCTGTGGTATTGGTCGACCAGGAATGTGATAGGCGTGATATCGTTATCCGTTCCAGAGACAATCGTTTACAACGTATTTACGAAACCCACAGGGCTTACGACGGTTTGCAATATCCTTTGATATATTGTCGAGGGGAAGATGGTTATAATTTTGCTTTATACCAAACTGATCCGCATACAGGCGCACCTATTTATAATAAAAAGATTTCATGCCTTCAATTTTACTGTTACCAATTGCAAGTAAGACGGAATAGGTTTGTATACTTGCAACGTTTTCGTGGCTTATTCAATCAGTTTATTGTAGACATGTACGCAAAAATTGAAACCGAAAGATTAGTTTATATACGATCTAATCAAAGGCAGCTGCGCGCTGAAGAATACGTGCACCTTCGCGACGCCATGCAGCAAGATAATGATACGGTGAATATGGGCCGTTTAGTTATTTTGCCCTCTTCTTTTACTGGTGGTCCACGCTACATGCACGAACGTACTCAAGATGCTTTTTGTTACGTAAGAAAATATGGACGTCCCGACTTATTTATTACTGTAACTACCAATCCTAAGTGGGATGAAATCACTCGGGAGCTTCTTGAGGGTCAAGCACCGCATGACCGCCATGATATCATCGCAAGAGTTTTTCATTTAAAATTAAAATCAATGATAGATCTATTTACCAAAGATAACATTTTTGGAGAAGTATTGTGTTATATGTATAGTGTTGAATGGCAAAAACGCGGCTTACCCCACGCACATATCCTGCTTTGGTTAAAAGATAAGGTTCGACCTAATGATGTAGACAGTTTAATCAGTGCCGAAATTCCAAGTCCGATTGCAGATTCCGAGTTATACGACATTGTTAAAACTCATATGATACATGGTCCATGTGGTGCATTTAACGTGAATTCTTCTTGCATGCAAGACGGTCGTTGCACTAAAAGATATCCAAAAGCCTTAGTGGAAGAAACTGTAACAGGACATGATGGATACCCGAAATATCGTCGCCGTTCAAGAGATACTGGTGGTTTCACTGTTGAAAAGCGAGTGTCTGGACAACAGGTTATTTTAGACAATAGGTGGGTCGTTCCGTATTCTCCTGTGTTGTCCAGAGCATTTCAAGCTCACATAAATGTTGAAATGTGTAATAGTGTAGAGTCAATAAAATATATTTGTAAGTACATTAATAAGGGCAGTGACCAAGCTACATTTGCTTTGAGAAATGAAAATGATGAAGTTACAAGATTTCAGTCAGGCAGATATATAAGTTCTTCAGAAGCTGTGTGGCGGATCTTAAGTTTCAACATTCATGAAAGATATCCACCTGTGACCCATCTGGATGTTCATCTTGAAGGCGGTCAACGTATATATTTCAACACCGAAAATGTCACAGAACGGTTAGAGAACCCTAGACAAACAACTTTATTAGCATTCTTTCGACTTTGCCAAACTGATGATTTTGCAAAATCTCTTTTATATGAAGAAGTTCCATCGTATTATACCTACGATAAGCAACGAGGTGTCTTTAATCGTAGACGCCGTGGCAGGCCTGTAGATGGCGAGTCAGGTATTTTCAAAGAACATGTTCTTGGTAGAGTATACACCGTTCATCCTAACAACGCTGAGTGTTTCTATTTGCGATTATTATTACATACTGTGCGAGGACCAACCTCATTTATAGATTTGAGAAAAGTAGACAATGTTGTTTATCCCAGTTATCATGCAGCTTGCCAAGCGCGTCATTTGCTTGAAAATGATCAGCATTGGGATGACGCTTTAGCAGAATCCTGTGTTAGTGATAATCCAAGACGGTTACGTCATTTATTTGTAACATTACTTACATTTTGTAATTTGTCAGATGCTGTACAATTATGGGAAAAATATAAAGACAAATTTTCAGAAGACTTTCTTAGAAATATATCTAACAATGATGAAGGCACAACTAATGATAATTTCCGTGATCTTGCCATAAATCAGTGCTTATTAGCTCTTCAGGATGAGTTAACAGCAGTTGGCGGTAAATCACTATGTGAATATGGTTTGCCAACACCAACCTCAGTCGGAGAGGTAACTAATAGGGAATATTCCGCAGAGATTGGTTACAACTTAATGGAACTGCTGACAACATTAGAAAACGGTGTCCCAATGATGACTGCAGAACAACGTTCAGTTTATGACCGTGTGTGCGGAAGTGTTCAAAATAATTTGGGAACAATATGGTTTTTAGATGCACCTGGAGGAACTGGGAAAACCTTTTTGACTAAATTAATATTGGCTTATGTTCGAAATCAGCGTAAAATAGCTCTTGCCGTAGCTTCATCTGGGATAGCTGCAACATTGCTACCAGGAGGTAAAACGGCTCACACTATGTTCAAAATACCAATTGATTTAGATCGCACGGAAAGTCCAACCTGTAGTATTTCAAGAAATAGCGACAAAGCAAAGGTATTACGCGAGTGTAATTTAATCATATGGGATGAATGTACGATGGCCCATCGAAAAGCAGTAGAAGCGGTAGATAGAACTTTAAGGGATATAAGACAAAATGATCGACCAATGGGCGGTATCACGGTTTTATTTTGTGGTGATTTCCGACAAACCTTACCGGTAATACCACGGGGAACCCGAGCTGATGAGGTTAGGGCTTGCCTGAAAAGCTCTTATTTGTGGCGTGATATACAATCGGTGCATTTGACTATAAACATGCGAGTGAGAACTGGAGATAACCCGGATGATAGTCAATTTTCTGATTCATTATTAAAGATTGGTGAAGGTACCTATCCACAACTACACCAAGGAAAACTTATTCTGACGCCTGAATTATGTTGTATAGTGCAATCTCAACCACATCTTATATCGTCGGTTTACGGTGACGTAACAAATATATTAAATAGGGACAATTCCTGGCTATGCGAAAGATCTATTTTAACTCCTCGCAATGACCAGGCATCTGAGATTAATAACAAAATACTGTCGAATATACAGGGGGAAAGCAAAGTTTATAGATCAATAAATAGAATGGTCGATGAACAAGAAGCAACTAATTACCCGATAGAATTTTTAAATTCTTTAAATATGCCCGGACTTCCTTCTCACGAAATTTGTTTAAAAATTGGCATTCCGATTATTCTACTCCGAAATTTAAGACCACCACAACTTTGCAATGGAACTCGACTAAAAGTAACCCAGTTGCAACAAAATATAATCGAGGCTCAAATTTTAACAGGTTGCGGTGCAGGAGAAACCGTCTTTATCCCCAGAATACCCTTAATACCAAATAATTTTCCATTCCAATTTAAAAGGACGCAATTCCCAGTATCGGTGTGTTATGCAATGACAATAAATAAGGCTCAAGGGCAGACTTTTCATGTTGCCGGAGTAGATCTCGGTGTCAGTTGTTTCTCGCATGGTCAGTTATACGTTGCTCTTTCCCGTGTTAGCAGTTCTAGAAATCTTTATGTTCACGTGCCGGACGGGTCAACTTTCAATATAGTTTACCCGGAAGCTTTGCGCTAAAGTATTTTGATTCTATAGGTCCTTAAGCCTCATGTGAACCTGATGTAAATAATATTACCAATACATTTTAAATTAATAATACACAAGGAGTTACACGCTGACGTAGTCGCGGGCACAGCTATCTATACTTTTCTGCCGGAAGTCACTATTCCACGCGGACGAAGTCGCGGGCAAAAGCTAGTCTACAAATAAATAGTCAGGAGAAGTAATGATTGGGCTAAAAATTAGTATTGAAGTAAAACAAACATATTATAATTTAACTAATTTATTATCTAAATCTGAATTATTATAAATCTATATTTATCGCTTAAATTTATCCTTTTGATCTGGTATTCTCTTCATAAAGATAGTTGACTCATCAAAGTAAGTGTTGAACTTTTTGAATCCATATCTTTTCTTTGGATCCTTCTTACAAAATGATGGAGTTAGGTTAATCATAAGACCTGAAAATATATTATTAAATTAAAATAGATAAGAAAACATTATTAGTATCATCAATACACTACAATGAATCTTCAGAGGGATTATTACTAATAATACAAACACTATTGAATACTAACCAGCTTTTTGTGCCATTGTTACCATTTTGCCAACTTAAAAACTGTTGTCTCCTACATAGACCTGTGATACGACATGGTAGCATGCAGCCGTCTGATCGTACGAATTGACTCAATATCAAGACATCGGTATGCTTAACATCCAGCCCCAATTTACACATGTAACATAGCGGTTTCTCGGCTTCAGGTAAAGCCAAGCCTGAACACTTCTGAACGCGGCGATGGGATTGTTACACCTTCGACTACTAATTTATTTCCCTCTTTATATTCTCTCACTGAAAATGTATAGATAAATTTAAGGTTATGTTATGATCATTGTATATGAAATTTCTCAATGATACTTACATTCCTTTATATTTAATTGTTGGGTTAGGGACAATGCCCGTACAGAAGTTGATGTTATCGCATTTTTAATTAAAGAAAATGTAGTTTTTGCAAGTAAGGCCATTTTCAGAAAATTCTACTCATAATAATTTTCGTAGATACACAATGACAGTTTGTCAAATGTCAAGTTTGATAAATTGTCAGTCACAACTCACTGACAGTGAGAACATACAGTGTTGTCATAAATTTTTATCATTGTCCACTTTTTTGTGTTTTTTACATAGCCTTTTTCGAAAAAAATTGTCCGTTTCACATTACAGTAAGAACAGAACTAGTAAGTTTGTTTTTACTGTTCTGTGTTATGAACTGTGAAATCCCGTGCTCCCACCTTTTGTGATATCGGGCAGATGCATTGTTTTCACATTTTCATTGATCAATTTTCTTTACGGACAAGTTCATTTTATTAGGAATATAGGTGCAGTGGCAAAAAAAAAAACAATCGATACGTTCAATGTAAGGTTTTTCGGTTTTTCATTCATTGAAAATAGAATCAAGAAATCTTTGAATAACTCGTTTTTTGTATTTTTATAAACGTACACTATCTTCAGAAAATTGAATATAGCTAATATATCTACTACTTACACTTTCTGTGTTCATCAAACGGACTATGATTTCATAGAAAATAATATGTAAAAAGATGCAAGCACTCCGTGTTTTCCAATTACAGCACTAGAGCGCATAGAGTAAAGTAATACCATAATACTGTGCTAGAGCGCAATAAGCGGCATAGGTCAACGCTTCGCACAATCGAGATGCGCGTGAATTGATGCGTGCAATCGATTAATCGTTAGTAATAATTATTAATTGTTGGAAAAAAATTTAAAGCTTTCGTTTCATTGTAGTTTTTTCGAAATAATCAAAGTTAATTCAAATTGTGCTAAAAAAATAAATATAAGTATGGATGAAGGTACAAACATTGAAAAAAATGTTAATGAAATACATAATCAAAATCCAAATTACTTAAAATAACCGTAAATAGTTTTCAACCAATTATTATGTCATACCACTTTATTTAAACATTAATGAGGTTATTGCTAACTCTATAAATATTTTTTTTTTCAACACTGAACTTAGCGCAACCTGCTGGTGCGTTTCACGTTCCAATTAAGCATCAGCATCACATCAGCATAATTCGGCATTGTGTGCCACTGAGTCTCATTATGCTCTGTAATTGGAAAACAGCCACTATTATATATTATAATTTACCCAAAAGTAAATATACATTACTAGCTTACCGCCCGCGGCTTCGCCCGTTTTGTCTAAAACCTAATAAATTATATATACTACTAGATTTCCGCCCGCGGCTTCGCTCGCGTTTGCAAAGGAAAACCCGCATAGTTCCCGTTCCCGTGGGATTTCCGGGATAAAAACTATCCTATGTGTTAATCCAAGTTACCCTCTATATGTGTGCTAAATTTCATTGTAATCGGTTCAGTAGTTTTTACGTGAAAGAGTAACAAACATCCATACATCGATACAAACTTTCGCCTTTATAATATATTAATTTCTTTTTTTCAATAAAAAAACGCTTATTGTGACATGACTGTAATAGTTAGAGATATGCTGCCGCTGATTTTTTGTAGATAATGGTGTGTTCTAAAAAAATGTAGTATATCATTTTGTTCTATCATCAATAGTTTTCGCAGCGCACGCGATGTAAGGTAGTTTTTTGATATTTTTTTCACACCTTGGATTACGTTATCGTAATTTTAGTAAGGATGCCTATTTTTTTTGAAAATGAAATATAGCCTATGTCACTCAGAAATGATGTAGCTTTCCAACAGTGAAAGAATTTTTCAAATCTGCCAAGTAGTTTCGGAGCCTATTCAATTCATACAAACAAACAAACAAACAAAAAATCAAACCTTTCCTCTTTATAATATTTGTATAGATGTATAGAAAACCTTCCTCTTGAATCGCTCTATTTATTAAAAAAATCGCATCAAAATCCGTTGCGAAGTTTTAAAGATTTAAGCATTCAGAGGGACTGTGGGACATAGGCACAGAGAAAGCGACTTTGTTTTATACTATGTAGGTAGTGATGACGGATTTGATTCCTCAATCACAGTACTTATCACTACATGTCTACATACCTCTTACATACCTACCTAGTATAAAACAATGTCGCTTTCTCTGTCCCTATGTTAGGCTATGTATTATCTTTAAAACTAAGCAACGGATATTGATGCGGGTTTTTTTTAAAGATAAAGTGATTGTCGAGAGAAGTTTTTAAACAAAGCGAGGGCGAGTCGCCCTACCTAGGATACCTAGTATTTTATAAAATACTAGGTATGCTCCGCGGTTTTATCCACAGTGCTCGTGTTGGTCTCAGCGAGATGATTTTTCAAATCGGACCAGCAGTTTCCGAGATTAGCGCGATCAAACAAACAAACTCTTTAGCTTTATAATATTAGTATAGATAAATTATTTTTTTAATAAGACTAAGTTTTCAATTTCCCTTTTTTTGTATATTTTAGCGATGTTTTTAATCTATTTATCATTATACATATTGGCATTCTATCAATATTATGTGTTGCTTGAATATGTTGTTTTCGTGAGTTGAGTGAGTAAAAATAGTTATATGAAAGAAAAATCATTTAATGATGGAGATGCATTTATTAAACAACAAATACACAATCATGTCGACTAATTACAAATAAAACATAACTATAAATATATTAAACATGATTAAAATTTAAGAACAGATAACATAATATTCATTCACATATTAAATGAAATATAGTAACGTTTTATTTTTTACTTTCATAAAACATAATAAAACAAAAACTAGATAAAAAAATTCTAAAATTTTTATTCATAAACATAAGACAGAAAGAACGAGTTAAGAATTAAGATAGTGTTGAATAATTTATTCGCCGTGACATTTATAAGCGTAGTTAATCTTGTTATTATACATAATTATGTTTTTTTTAATGTGCGAATTGGACAATAGATGGTAAACAAATTTTAATGATAAATATCGCATTAAAATGACTATAATTTCAAAGCGAAACATAAATATATTTTGTACGATTTTAGGCCCAAAATAAATCTTAAACACTAGCTTATCGCGCATTATTACAAAACATAGGTAAATCTATACATATAATAAATCTGTAGAAGGGTCAATTCTGTACATTGAAAATATTGAAAAAATAAATAGCAGGGGGTGTTACTGGATCGATACCAAACCCAAATATGTGATTAAAAAAATTTTTGTCTGTCTGTCTGTCTGTCTGTCTGTCTGTATGTGAAGGCATCACGTGAAAACTAGCGGTTCGATTTCGATGAAACTTGGTATAATTATACCTTATTATCCTGGGCGTAAAATAGGATACTTTTTATCCTGGAAAAATACGTAGAAAAAAATTAATCTTAATTTTTCAGTTTTATCCATAGACGTTGTTCCGTAGAACCGCGAACACACGTTGCGTATTATTATAGGCCTAGCCGTATTTGGGAATTGGGTCCAATAGATATTTATAAGATGTTATTGACAGAGGTACTCAAAATGGAGAAATAACCATCCACGCGAAGACCGACATCCGCGCGGACGGAGTCGCGGGCGGAAGCTAGTAGGAGAATAAACTCTTAACATCGTACAAGAAAGAATTAATTTGGGAAATCTGACAGCTTGCAAATATTATTGTGCTTTTTTATAAATGGCATAGGTATGTATATATTTAGCCTTATTTTATAATATAGGTACTAAATTACAAATTAAACTCTACTATTCGATAACAGTACAATAAAGCATATATACTCTGTTAAAAAGGAAAAATATTAATTTGCAAAGTTAGGTATAAAACTTCATTTTTCATCACAATAATATATTTTATTTACAATGCAGTCTGTCAGTTTCCCGTATAGATATCGCAGAAAAAAAAGGGATATGATTTTTAGTAGATTTTTATTTGAAAGCAGAGAGGCCCTTGTTTAGTAGTCCGGCAGCACCCTCGGCACCATCGTGGGCTGCTGTTGAGACCTTATTGACAAGCTGTAAAAATAATACAATTTTCATAATTAATATATGTATCTAAATTAAAAATGTAGCTAGTTATATCAGTATAACTTATGTTATTAAGTAGGTATTTGAAAATAAAAAATAATATGTTTAATTAAAAAAAGTAATAGCCTAAATGCATTAATTCATAATAGGTATGTAGTTGGGCTAGATTTTTCCATAACCTTTTTTAAATGAAAATGGCAACACAAACACAACAAAGTTGTGCAGATAGTTATGAATGTATCTGTTTATTAAACAACCTATATTTATTTTTAGATTTAAATCAATAACCTAATCTTTACAATTAATTATCAAATCTAACACAAATGTGGTACATTTCCAAACTCACCGTATCCTTTTTCTCATCGACAACTTCCCCAGCATTCTTGAGTCCTTGGCCTGCGGCATTGGTGGCATTTTCCACTCCCTTGAGAGTATTGTCCACGGCGTTAGATGCATCGGCTGCTACTTTTTGTGCTGCTTTCTTGGATGCTTCCATTGCTACGTCTGGTAATGGAAAAGAATATATATTTAATGAGCTTACACATTTAGGTGAGTATTTAATATGTGTTTTATTTCAGGTAAAACACAGCTATTAAACACTTGACCGTAATTTGAAGCTTACTATATTGAGACGTGTTTGTGACCCACCTGTTAAAATCACAGTACGCAACTTACTTTTAAATGTATGTTATAGCGTGTTGTATTACGTAATTAAATATGTACTGATATACTATTTCTTAGACATCTTTACTCTACCAAAGTCAAGACAAGAATGCTCCGCAACTGCAGACGACCGTTATATAAAGGACGATCGAAAGTCGAAACAACTATTCGAGTGGTGTGAGTCAACGCAGGTGTTTTTTTTTTTTTTTTTTTTTGTATGGTGTTTCTCAATGTTAGCCAGAAGGGCTACTACATTTTAACGCGGACGCGGGGGTGAACTGAAGGTTCACCCTGGTAGCGACATGCACAAGGGCGTCCCCCCTTGACGGGGACCACGAACCTCGGCTTGAGCTGTCGCTTGAGTGGAGGAGGCCAGAAGGGCCCTAATCGGACGGGAACGCAGGTGTTATCTGTGTTGTTTTGATCGTTATTTTGAATACTAGCTTCCGCCCGCGACTCCGTCCGCGCGGATGTCGGTCTTCGCGTGGATGGTTTATTTCTCCATTTTCAGTAACTCTGACAATGACATCTTATAAAAAAAAAATAATCACATATTTTGGTTTGGTATCGATCCAGTAACACCCCCTGCTATTTATTTTTTCAATATTTTCAATGTACAGAATTGACCCTTGTACAGATTTATTATATATGTAAGTATAATAATAACAAATAATAACATAATGATAACACTAAGGTAATTTTCCATCTCCCTTATGTTTTTTTGTATATTTTAGCCAGTGCCGGCGTTAAGGGCCACTGACACCCCGGGCGAAAATATTGTGGCGCCCACTTGAGGGGAGCAATACCTAGGGTCTGGCATGATAGTCTTATTGGCAAGCTTCCATCCTACGGTCTGCCTGCTGGTCTCTGCGCCTGGATCTCAGATTTCCTGAAAGACCGGTCCATTCGAGTAGTCGTCGACGGTTGCTCGTCCGACCAATTGGCTATTAATGCCGGGGTCCCTCAGGGATCAGTTCTCTCCGCAACACTCTTCCTGCTACACATTAACGATCTGCTGAGACCCGGTATCTATGGGTACGCAGACGACAGCACTGTTGTGGAGAGATATGCATCCAGCGCGCGAGCCAGTGCGGCACAAATCCAGTCACTACGGGAGGCGATGGTCGAACGCATGAACTTGTCCTTACAGGCTGTCTCCGAGTGGGGCGAGGCCAATCTGGTCAAGTTCAATGCGACCAAGACCCAGGCGTGTCTATTCTCCGCAAAACGGAGTCCTTTCAACCTGACTCCGTCCTTCCAAGGTGTATCCGTGCCGATAACTGACCACCTCGAGCTTCTTGGCATCACCTTAACGCCTACTCTTAATTTTGGTTCATACATTGAATCCAAAGCCCAAGTAGCCTCGAAAAAGCTTGGTATACTGGCAAAGGTGAGGCAGTATTTCAGTCCGGGACAGTTGCTCAATCTATACCAAGCACAAGTCCGTTCGTGCATGGAATACTGCTCTCACCTCTGGGATGGATCTGCCAAGTACCAGCTGGAGTCGCTTGAGGCGATAGAGAGGCGTGCCAAGAGGCTCATAAACGACGATGTGCTAGTAGGCAAAAAACTCCAGAGCCTCGCTCATCGCCGCAGAGTGGCAAGTCTATCGGTTTTTTACCGGATACACTTTGGAGAGTGCGCTGCGGAATTACATGACCTAATTCCGCCATCCCCGTTTTTCCATCGTTCATCGAGGCGCACAGATTCTAGGCATCGCCATATGGTTGACGTTCCATGTACTCCGGGTACATGGAGCGGTTTGGATCGACATTCTTTATTCGAACCGCTAGGGACTGGAACACGCTTCCTGAATCTGTGTTCCCCGATGAGTACAATATGGGGGTCTTCAAGAGGAGAGTGAACAGGTACATTCTAGGGAAGCACGCTCCATCTTAGGCCACATCTCAGCTTACCATCAGGCGAGATCGTGGCCAAGCGCTTCCCTATTACAGCATAAAAAAAAAATAAAAAAAAAATATCAATTATTAGTGTTAATTTTTTGCTGATCTCAAGTAAAATAATATCAAGAATTTAATTTATAAATATAAATCTGTAAAAAATCTCAATCTCAAAAAGAAAAATGAAGGAGTATTCCTGAATTCAAAAAATAGGAATTTTGGGATGCTGCAAGAACGATATTACAAAACTAGTTACCCAAAAAATTCTGTCCTCTGTAGCAGTCTAAACATTGTAGACGGTTTTCGCGTTGCATAAATTCGAGCGACGTTCGAAGTTCGAACCTATCGCCCCACCACGCCCCCCCCCCCCCCTAACGCCGACACTGATTTAAGCTATGTTGCTAATCTATGTACAGTGCCACAAACTTATCTGACCCGGTGGCAAAAACTGGAACTACGTGCCGCCTTTTTGAAATGTCACATTTTCACACTTTTCATACGGAATAATTTGGATAAATAAAAAGTTACTTACCTATTAATGTTAATTTACACCTTGATTTACACCATTGGCAATGACCAAGGCAATGACATTATTTTTACCCTTGCCGTGCTAGTGACACCGTCACCGGGTCAGTTAAGTTTGTGGCAAGGTTTGTGGCACTGTATCAGTTTAAATATTGGCATTCTGTCAATATTATATTTTGCCTGATTAAGTTGTTTTCGTGAGTAAGGTAAAAATAGTTAAATAAAAGAAAAATCATGTAATGATGGAGATGCATTTATTAAACAACAAATACACATGCTGACTTAATTTGAGTAATTACAAATAAACATATAAATATATTAAACATGATTAAAATTTAAGAACGGATAACATATTTCATTTTATATATTTAGTAACATTTTATTTTTTACTTTCATAAAACATAATAATTGATATAAAAATATTTTATTCATAAACATAAGTCCTGAAAAAACGAGATACGATAGCGTTGAATAATTTATTCGCCGTGACATTAATAAATGTGCGAATTGGACAATAGAAGGTAATAATGATGTTGGTACGCTTATAAAATCGCACATTGGACGGTATTACGTAAGCCAAGCATGATTTTACATAAAATGCATTAAAATGCTACAAAACGAAAGTTCTTACTTCAAAGCTTACAACTAAAATATCCAATTATAATGACTACAATTTTATTTCAAAGCGAAACAAATGTATTTTGTACGATTTTAGGCCCAAAATAAATCTTAAACACTAGCTTATCGCGCATTATTACAAAACATAACTAGGAGATTAAACTCTTAACATACAATCATAAATTAATTTGTGAGAAAGAATTACTTTGGGAAATCTAACAGCTTGCAAATATTATTGTGCTTTTTTATAAATGGCGTATATATTTTAGTCTTATTTTCTATTATAATATACTAAATTACATATTAAACTCTATTTTTCTATAACAGTATTATTCTTGTGTAAATATAATAGCGGATATATTATTAGAAATACAAAATCATATAGGTACTCTGTTAAAAAGGAAAAATATTAATTTGCAAACTTATAAATTTTTTTTTCATCACAATAATATACAGTATTAAAATAATATATTTTATTTACAATGCAGTCTGTCAGTTTCCCGTATAGATATCGCAGAAAAAAGAAGGGAGATTGATTTTTATGAGATTTTTATTTGAAAGCAGAGAGGCCCTTGCTTAGTAGTCCGGCAGCACCCTCGGCACCATCGTGGGCTGCTGTTGAGAAGTTATTGACAAGCTGTAAAAATAATAGAATTTTCTTAATATATTTAAATAAAAATTTAGCTTTATCAGTATAACTTATATTATTAAGTAGAATTTTTTTTTTAATATAAAATCCTTATGAAATTTTAATAAGTAATAATATGTTTAATTTAAAAAAGTAAAAGCCTAAATGCATTAATTCATGTTGGGCTAGTTTTTTCCATAACCTCGTTTCGAAAATGACAAAACAAACACAATTTGTGCAGGTATCTGTTTATTAAACAACCTAAATTTATTTTGAAATTCTAAATCAATAACTATCACCTCATCTACTGCTTTACAAATTATCTAACCCAAATGTGGTACATTTCCAAACTCACCGCATCCCTATTCTCATTGAGGTATTTATCAGCATCCTTAATCTTAGAATCGACAACTTCCCCAGCATTCTTGAGTCCTTGATCTGCGGCATTTTCAACTCTCTTGAGAGTATTGTCCACGGTACTGTGGACGGCGTTAGATGCGTCGGCTGCTGCTTTTTGTGCTGCTTTCTTGGTTTCTTCCATTGCTACGTCTGGTAATGGAAAAGAATATATATTTATTGAGCTTACACATATGTTACAATTGAAAGGTCTGATTTCTTAGCTAGGAAAATCCTGTTAATAAATAGGTTGATAATGTAATGCATCATTTGTCGATGCGTGTATGCAACTATGTGAGCAAAAGTTTATCTAGGTATATTAGGTAAATCTTTAAATAGCTGTGTTTTACCTGAAAATAAAACACGAGGATTGACCGAATTTTGCAATCGCTTCTAGAATTGACCAGGCCAAAACCAAAACAGAAGAATTTACGTTCGACTGAAAAGTTAGGAGCTCTTAGGGTTGAGTAATAATACTTCAGTCAAAGTGCGAAATTATATTATAGTTATAACTTGTTTGTATATTATATTTTGAATACAAGTTACAATGACCGACAGAAAAATATTTTAACATAATATACATTAAAACTAGAAATGTACGTACGTGCATTTATATTAAGTATGACGATTACAACTTTTAGAGCCAGCGCGCACGAGCAACTTTGTCTCCGCAACTATTTTGTCTCTCCCACCCATGGGCTAGTATGAAAGTGCGCATACGTAGCGACGCAACTCCCCATACAAATTGATGGGAGAGACAAAATAGTTGCGGAGACAATGTTGCTCGTGCACTCTGGTTACAATTTTAAGCATCGTAACTATTATATCAAAAACGGTGGGGTCGTATGAAAAAAAATATTAATACGTTTTTTGTACTTAGATAATTTTATGATCTACAATTTTATCTCCGATATTTTTCCGATTAAACTAAGTTTCCCTGAAAATCGCGAAGAACTATTTTTTTTTGACCTTTAACATTGAATAACAAATTTTCCACGCATTACAATGATTGGTAATTTCTAAATTTTATTTATGATTGTATTTTGAACAACTGTACTGATTTTTAGCTTGTTGGGAATTAATGTATCACGGAATGTTTAGATTGACCGGATTAATGTGTAGTGGATTTTCCCTTTCAGCTCCAGTTCAGTAAACCAGAGAATTTCATTGTAAAATTTTTGTACTTATGCGTATTCGACCTTGCACCTTGACCTACTCGCCTTAACCAAAAAATTGCACAAAGGAAACGTAACTTTCGGTCGAAATCCGTCGGTTCAAAGTCGAAATCCGTCGGTTCAATGTCGAAATCCGTCGGTTACATATACATACAAACATACAGGTGAAGCTAATAAAAGCGTTTTAATAAACTATTGCTGAAAGATTCATTAGCAACATCAGCATTTTAAATAAAATCCAACAGTTATACCGTTGATTTAAAAGACTCAACTCACTGTACTATCCGACGGGGTACACTTTTTCACACTTAGAACTTGTTTTACCTATGCAATACTGATTCTTAATAGCACCAAGGTTGTAGACAACCTTACTGCAGCGAAAACTAGACACCAATGAACTACAAATAGCGCCTGAACATTATCGTGCGCCGCGATAATGTGCAGGCAGAGAGATAGCATACATACAACGGAAAGAGAGGGAAAATCTAGGCGAAATAGCCAGGCCCCGTCTCAATATAGTACTTCAAACTGACGG
Organism: Colias croceus; assembly: GCF_905220415.1. Classification (NCBI taxonomy): domain Eukaryota; kingdom Metazoa; phylum Arthropoda; class Insecta; order Lepidoptera; family Pieridae; genus Colias; species Colias croceus. The sequence goes on from NC_059567.1 coordinate 1,647,589, forward strand.
CCAAGTTTTTAATTTGGCATCATTACCAAACCAAAATTTAAACACTAATTCCAAACTAAAACTGATGAGTGATGGACATCTTGCCTAAGATACCCACTGCTCCCGGGGAAGGAGCCGTGGGTTAACAACCGACTAAAACCCCACGTGTACCAACGCGCTGCTTTAGCTGGGATGCGAGAACACTTCGCAATCTTCGCATCTTCACATGAAAGACTTGGCATGACCCGCCCAGCAGTTGCCCGTTTCCAGGCCCTCCACCAAACGCCCACCTCAAAGCCGGCGCAAGCTGTACACGAGCTCACGCCACCCGCTCCCCAATGATGGATTGTAAATCTTCCGCCGACTATGACAACCTATTACCTACCTCTATCCTATCTATATTCAAAGAATATTTAAAAAATGTCAAAGATGCTGATGACGTTTCTATAACTTATCGCATGGTATCGCTCCTTGAGACTTATTTCTGACGTACTAACATTTACCACTATGATAACAATTAAAAGTCCGTCTCATAATTATAGCAACAATAACTTACTGGCAGCACGCTTGGCTTCTTCAGCAGCAGCACCAGCCGCCTTCCTGGCCTCCTCCTTCGCGGCTTCAGCAGCCAATCGAGCCTTCTCCTTGGCATCTTCAGCCGCTTTCTTTGTGTGGTCTACTGTCGCGTTGATACTATCTGTAACGATTTTTATAAACAATAACAATTACACAATTATCTTGAAATAATTTTAAGTTAAGATTAATATTAAAAACGCGTCAAAATTAGAGAATAAACAATTATTATTATGTTTTGTTATCGTCAAAAGGCTAAGCAATATAACTATAGATATAAAATAGTTAATAAAAAATAATTTTCAAATTGCTGTTAAGTATCACAATGTTTAAATATCATAATTTTCGCGTTACGCAATTAAAAAGCCGTTAAAGTTCTTAAAAATAATTTATTTTTTAATAACTGAGTCGACATAACAGTACAGTGGAATTTCATCGACCCTGTAAAAGGTAAAGTAGGTAATAACAACATTATATCATCAGAAATTACCACATCGTAACACATAGAACTTACCTTCAATACAATTAATTGTTAGATACACACTAGGAAAAACAACTGAAAACTTTAGTACCTTTACCGCTGTCAATTAGACTTTTTCCCGAAGATTCATTATCACCCGACACCAAACTTGATACCATATCTACAATTTAGCAAGAAAACATAAGTACAAGCAAACGTGCAAACGAAGAACAAATGAAATAAGATTTTAGTGAAAAAGGAAGAGTAAAATTAAGAAGAGTACAGAGTACTAATACAATACCTTTAGCTCCCGTAACCAAAGAGGCACTGTTGTATGTAGGTAATATTGATTATTAATTATAATGTGGGTACTTAGAGAATTAGAGATACTTTATAAAAATGTAATGTCATTTTGATTGTTATAATAAAGAGTTAAAACACAACATGGTGTCAGGTGTGAACAAATAAGATATTGTGCATAAAAGGAGTTTATAAGTGTATTTTGAGGACATGGCGAGGAGTGACAGGGATTTAAGTTGCGTCAATAATGCGATACAACAGCCAGCGGCAATGTCAAGCAACGGCAATATGTCGGAGAACTGGCGTGATTGGAAAAAGTGCTTTGATTGGTATTTAATTGCATCTGGAAGAGAAAATGCCCCTGGACGTGAGAAGTGTGCTTTATTTTTACATTCAATTGGTAAATGTGGACGTGAAATATATGAAGAACTCGATTTTCAAAGTAGTGAGATTAACAAATATGACGTGTTATGTTCGAAGTTTCAAGAACGTTTAGACCCGAAGAAGAATATTAATTACGAACGTCATTTGTTTTTCGAGTGTTATCAAAATGCAGATGAATCTTTTGAGTGTTATTTTGCACGCTTAAAAATACAAAGTAAAGTGTGTTCATTTGGAGAGCTGAGAGATAGCCTTATCCTAACGCAGTTAATACGAGGAATACGAGATGCACAGTTAAGGGAGCGTCTTTTAAGAAAAAAGGATTTGGAATTGAGTGACGCAGAATCGTGGTGCCGAGCGGCGGAGGCTGCGTGTCATCAAGCGGGCCGAGTCGACGCGCCCACGCCGGCTGCTAATAAATTTTCAATTGATACACAAATTGCGGGAAGTTCATCGAGTGATATGAATGAAGCGAGGAGTGCGCGTTCGATGCTCGGTCGTGACGTTGAGGTGGAGGCGGTGAGTTCGCGCGGCGCGCGCGCGAGGGCGAGCGGCGGCTGGCGCGGGCCCGCCTGGCCGGCGCGGCCGCAGCGCGCGCTCGCCGCGCCGCAGCTACGAGGTCATGTACGACGGGCGCGTCCGAAGTGCGCCTATTGTGATCGTATGCATGAAAATAATAAGTGTCCCGCTTTTAACGTAACTTGTTATAGATGTGATAAACGTGGACATTTTGCAAAGTGTTGTAGGTATAGTGCGGTATCGTTACGCGAAGTGAATCGTGCGACCCCACCGTCAGAGGGTTCCGGTGAGGAATATATAATAAATGGTATTGAAATAAACACGATAGACAGCCACGCTTGGTTCGATTATGTTTATGTTAATGGCAAAGCGATGATGTTTAAATTAGATAGTGGAGCCGATGTTTGTGTTATGTCATTGTCTAGCTTTTTAGCCTCAGGATTTAATAAAAAAGATTTATTGAAAACTAATATAATTCTTAAGGAAGTTAGTAAAAATAAATTAAATGTAATTGGTTATTTTATGGCATCGATTTTTTTTTTTTTTTTTTTTTTTTTTATAATGAATAGGCAGACGTTTGACCACGATCCCACCTGATGGAAAGCGGCGATGTGGTCTACTTGGATGCACGTCTGCCTAGAAGAAGCCTGTTCACCCTCGCTTTGAAAAGGTCCAGATTGTATTGTGCGGGAAATATGGAGCTAGGGAGAGAGTTCCATTCCTTAGCCGTTTTCATTAAGAAAGATGACTCGAAGCGACGTGTTCTAATAGGAGGGATATCTACAACAAAAGGATGGAATCCCTCGCCACGTCTCGAAGTGCGGTTGAGGAATGGAGATGAAGGGATAAGGTTGTGCAACCCGTACGCACACTCACCGAAATGTAACCTATAAAACACCGAAAGACATGCCACCTCACGACGATGCTCAAGGCTCAAGAGACGAGACTCGACTAGTGAAGGGTTGTTTATTATACGTTTGGCACGTCTTTCGATCGAATCCAAAGCTCCAAGGTGGCATCTAGCTGCGCCTGCCCACAAGTGACTACAATATTCAACACAGGATCGGACTTGAGCTTGGTAGAGATTAAGAAGCTGCCTTGGTGTGAAATATTGTCTAACCTTGTTAAGGATTCCGAGCTTTTTAGCAGCTAGATGGGCCTTGGATTCGATAAACTGCCCGAAGTTGAGTGAGGACGTTAATGTAACACCAAGCAACTCTAGGCAGTCGGTTATTGGTAGAGATACACCGCGGAAAGTCGGAGTATTTGTGAAGGTGCTCCGTTTGGCAGAAAATAAGCACGCCTGGGTTTTTGAAGCATTAAAACCGACTAGATTGGCATCGCCCCAATCGGAGACAGCCCGAAGAGTTCGGTTCAAACGCTCCAACATGTCCTCCCGTAGTAATTCAGTTTCGGCCTTTGATGTGCGGGCACTGGATTTGTAACTCTCGACTATAGTGCTGTCATCTGCATAACTGAATATATTCGGATTAATCATGTCATTTATGTGAAGAAGAAACAGTGTTGCCGAGAGAACGGACCCCTGCGGAACGCCGGCATTGATGGACATTGGCTCTGACGAGCAACCATCTACAACAACACGAATCGACCGGTCCCGCAGAAAGTCAGCAATCCATGTAGTAAGGTTGCTTGGGATGCCGTAAGAGGGTAGCTTGCCTAGAAGGCTATCGTGCCAGACTCTATCGAACGCTTTAGAAATGTCCAAGGAGACCGCAAGTGCCTCCCCGTACCTCTCAACAGCTTCTCCTAAAAGATGCGTCACGTGCACTAAAAGATCGCCAGTAGATCTATTATGGCGGAAACCATACTGATGATCATTCAGCAGATCGTTGGTTTCGAGGTGCGTGAGGAGCCGATTATTCAATATACGCTCCATAGTCTTACAGATTATGGAGGTTATTGAAATCGGTCGGTAGTTGGTGGGGTCTGACCGACTGCCTTTCTTTGGAATAGGCTGCACATTGGCAAGCTTCCAGTTTTTAGGAACAACTCCAGTCGTTAACGAGAGGCGAAACAGACGTGTAAGAACAGGAGATAATTCGGGAGCACAAGTTTTTAAAACGATAGCTGGTATTCCGTCAGGTCCACTGGCTTTATTCTCATCGAGATGACGCAATGTTCTTAAAACTTCCTTGTTCGTGATGCGGGTGTCAGGCATATGAACGCCACAATGTTGAATTGTGGGTGGAACAATACTAGGTGGGTTTAGACGAGAGTTGTTGGCAAATAATGAGGCAAAAACATCTGCCTTATCCCTTGCATTATGAGCCAGAGAACCATCGGGTCTCATCAACGGAGGTAGAGTGGGACGACAGAAGTTTGTCTCGACAGCTTTGGCCAAGGACCAGAAGGCTTTACTTCCTGCGGGGTAAGAAACAAGCTTACTTCCAATATGCCGCACATGAGCAAAACGAGCCTTCTTTTGCATTTTTTTGCAGGTTTTCGAAGCTTTGTTAAAGGCTTTCTTTTTTTCCCGAATGTCGTGAGCTTTACGGATTCGAGCATCGACCCAGGCTTGGAAAGCTGCTTGCTTTTTAGCCAATGCAGCTTTACATTGGGCATTGAACCACGGTCTAGCATTGTTGTTGATGCGAATATCAGAAAATGGTATAAAATATTCCATCGCCTGATGAATCACACCAACAACATTATCCGCACAGCTGGATGGGTCAGCGGTAGAAAAGCACACTTGCAGCCAAGGATAGGATGCAAAAAAATGCCGCATCTCATCCCAGTCCGCTGAGCTATAACGCCATAATCTCCTTGTTCCCTTTAAAGATGGATCTGCAGGAGAGTATGAAGACACGGACTTTACCAGACAGTGATCAGATGTCCCCAGTGGAGCGGAGACAGCGACCACATGACGGTCTGGTTCTGTCGTCAGGAAAAGGTCGAGACAGTTGGCAGTATGGCTGTCGATGTCTGGTACACGAGTTGCGTCAACTACCAGCTGAGAAAGGTTAAAGGATGTTGCGAAATTAAAGGCCTCTTTCCCAGCATGGTCTGTCTTCTGGAACGGGAACAGCCAGTCTGCATGGCAGGCATTAAAATCCCCCAGAAAGACAAGTTCAGCACTCGGATATCTAAGTTGTACTACATCTGCTACTTCACTCAGATAATTAAATAGCCGTGTGGTCTCCTGATCTCCTTTGTGCGAACGGTATACACAAGCATAAACTATCTTGTCCATACCCGTATCTGCCATAATCCAAAGCACAGAAAAACTGGGTTCCTCGAGGTCACGGAGACGCAGGGTGCAAATGTCTTCACGAACATATACACAGGTACCAGCTTTTGAATGAAAGTTATGTTCAAGTATGTAACCGGGGTACCCGAGATATGTCGTGTCATCTGGACATCGGATTTGCGTCTCTGTCAGGAATAGAAGGTGCGGCTTTTCAGTCTCAAGATGGTGGTGGACCGGTGTGAGATTAGAGTGCAAGCCTCGAATATTTGAGAGGTGCACCTGAAGAGAGAGGAAGTGCAGCCGCTGTGAATTCTGTATTCCTTTATGTAACTTTTTCATATTTATTTTGAGAGTGATTAGGCGGGGAGTAAAATAGAAGTTGAACGAGGCAATGCATATGGAACCACCTAATGTCTACATGCTATCGCCCATAAATAAACCTAGCCTGGAGACTGCGGGGACGCCCGAAACCCCCTGAATATCGCCAACGGGTCCTCTCATCCGATCGCCAATCGGCACGTTGGAGCCAATCCAGGATTATGCACAGGCGGCGGGGCAGCCTTTCTCGAGTGGCTAATTCGTTACTTGGGCCCCCTACAACCTGCGGTCGGCCAGCGGTGAACCGTTTCTTCGGATCCCGCTACCCTCCAAGACTAGGATGTTCAGGACAACAACACATGGACAACAGATTCGGTTCTCCAATGCAGAGCAACTGTTCATACCTATTTTATCGATTACATATAAGTCATTAAAAGTACAAGAAAAAATATTTGTTTTGAATTTAAATTGCAGTAACTTGTTATCGAGAGATGCCTGTGTTAAATTAAATATGATTATGAGAATTAATGAGATAAAAAATTGTAATATTGATTTTTTTGTACAATATAAATCTGTGTTTGAAGGAATAGGTGAATTACCAGGTTTTCATAGAATTATTGTAGACGATAGGGTTCCTCCCGTAGTAAGGAGTGCAAGAAAAATACCGATTAAATTAAGACCTAAGTTGAGGGAGGAACTCAATCGCTTACAACAGCTTAATATTATAATGCCTGTTAGTGAACCCACCGATTGGGTGTCAAATATAGTATTAGTGGAAAAAGCGGATGGCAAATTACGCATATGTTTAGATTCTAAGTTTTTAAATGAGGCAATTAAAAGATGTCATTTTCAATTGCCTACGCTTGATGAAATAATTGCAAATTTGTCTGGAGCGAAATATTTTTCCGTTTTAGACGCTAGTAAAGGATTTTATATGTTGAAATTGGATTATGATAGTTCTAAGCTATGTACTTTTGCAACACCTTTCGGGAGATATAGATTTTTACGATTGCCGTTCGGGATTAGTAGTGCGTGTGAGGTTTTTCATAGTGTTATGCATAGGCTGTTCGCGTGCGAAGGCGTAGAAACGTACGTCGACGATGTGTTGGTGTACGGTAAGACAAAAGAGGAGCATGATGAGCGGTTACATAAGGTGCTGCAATGCGCTGTGGCAAATGGGGTAAGGTTCAACCGGGATAAATGTAAATTTGGGGTGAGAGAAGTTAAATTCCTAGGGCATATTTTTAATTCAAATGGGATTAAGCCGGATCCAGATAGAATTCGTGTAATAAGAGACATGAGTATACCTGTAAATAAAAAAGAGTTAGAGAGGTTTTTAGGGATGTCCAATTATGTATCTCGATTTATTCCTAATTATGCAAAATTAGTGGAACCGTTGAGATCATTACTAAAAAATAATGTACAGTTCGATTGGCACGAAATACATACTAAAGCTTATAATAGAATTAAAACGTCCTTAATGAATGCGCCTTCTTTAAGATTTTATGATCCAAATAAACAAGTTACCGTCTCTGTCGATGCGAGTGCGTTCGGTCTCGGAGCGTATTTGTTGCAAGAGGGGCGGCCCGTGGCGTTCGCGGCGCGCGCTTTAACACCTGCCGAGAGTCGCTGGGCGCAAATAGAGAAGGAGATGCAGGCGATAGTATATGGGTGTTCGAAATTCCATCAATTTGTTTATGGACATACTAAAGTTATAGTGGAAAGCGATCATAAACCGTTAGAATCTATTTTCAAGAAACCACTGAATGATATACCTATTCGGTTGCAAAGACTATTATTAAAATTACAGCGATATTCGTTAAATGTATGTTATGTTCCAGGCAAACTCATGTTTATAGCAGACACATTGTCGAGAACTAAAGTAGATAATTTAAATAATACTGAAGATAAAGTTCAAAAAGATGTGGAAGGACATGTGAATCTTATTATTCAAAATACCGGTTTCAGTGATGAAAGACTGATGTTAGTGGAGAAAGAGACTAGGAATGATGTGGGGCTCTGCAGAGCGATGGATTATTATAAAAGTGGCTGGCCTCACACGAAAGCGTTGTTAGATGGAAGCGCGAAGATGTATTGGGATATAAGAGATGAATTTCACGTTATTAATAATATAGCGTTCAGAAATCACAGAGTAATTATACCTACGAGTCTTCGAAACGAAATGGTAAATAGAATTCACGAGGGCCATCTAGGTATCGATAAATGCAAAAACCGAGCTCGCGACGTGATGTGGTGGCCGGGCATGTCGGCGGACATCGAGAGGGCGGTGCGGCGCTGTGGCGTGTGCGCGCAGCACCGCGCCGAGCAGCCGCGCGAGCCGCTGCTGCCGCACCCGCAACCGGACACTCCGTGGGAAGTGCTAGCCGCTGACATCTTTCAGATTAAAAATAAATATTTCATTTTGGTCGTAGACTACTATTCGAAATACGTGGAGGTCGCTTCACTGAGAGATATTACGTCCGGTTCGGTAATTAAACAGTTAAAGGATATGTTCTCTCGTCACGGTATTCCGATGCGGTTAATTTCAGACAATGGCCTACAGTTTACATCGGGGGAGTTTAAGAATTTCAGCGAAGCTTGGGGATTTCGACACGTAACGAGTTCGCCTTATTATCCCCGATCTAATGGTTTAGCCGAACGTAACGTACAAACTGTTAAAAAATTATTAATTAAAGCCGAACAGGACGGCACAGATCCGTTTTTAGCTTTATTAAATTTTAGAAATACGCCTATATCAGGGGAGATTTATTCATCGGCTCAGCTTTTGATGGGTAGGCGTTTAAATACTAGGCTGCCCGTTAGCTCGAATCTTTTACGACCGAAGCTTCCTTCTAGAGAGAAAATAGCGATCAAACGTGCAGAAAAAACTGAAAAATCGAGCTCATTCTACAATCAGCATACGCGAAAATTAAAACCGTTAAATAACAATGATTTTGTACGTATTCGTGAAGGGCAGGGAATGAGTCACAGTCGCTGGGTGCCGGCGCGCGTAGAGGGCCCGGCCGCGGAGCCACGTTCGTACTGGGTGCGCACGCCCGATGGCGCGCGGTATAGGAGGAATAGGCAGCAAATTATTAAGTCTGGCGTTGAACAGAACGAGCCCGTTTTAAATAAAAGTACGAGGCATGATTGTAGGCGTCCTATCGGCGATTATGATGATTTTGATGAAAGTTATGTCCAAAATAACAAAATAAATTCTTCTCCTACTGAGGTGTCGCAAAATACAAATTTTTATAGTACTCGTTCTGGAAGAATAGTACGTCCTCCAGACAGATTTCATTATTAATAATAAAATTAATGATTTAATTTAATAAAAAAAATAAATAATATAATACTTAGTTCATAGTATCACAAAAAAAAAAAAAAAAAAAAGGTTTCGGATGATGATCTATTATAAGGTATATGTGTGTTCTACTAATGTTTGGCTATTGTGTTAAATTAAATATGAGTATTGTGTTAAATTTGTGATGGAATGGTTACCATTAATTTTGTTTAATGTTACTAGCCGAGATGATTTGTAGCTATTAATGGGTATAGAATATCATAAATTATAATTAGATAAATAATTGTAATGTAATGGTTTGCATTAATGGATAGATATAGATTATTCTACACTGATTCATTCTTTAGTTAAACTAACAGTAATGAAAGTACTTTATTGCTTAATTTGCCTATATGATTCATTTGTAAAATTAATATTGTTCGTCAGCAATATAGTTTGTTATACTTATAAATCTTATTGAAAGGGGAAGATGTTGTATGTAGGTAATATTGATTATTAATTATAATGTGGGTACTTAGAGAATTGGAGATACTTTATAAAAATGTAATGTCATTTTGATTATTATAATAAAGAGTTAAAACACAACATGGTGTCAGGTGTGGGGTTTAATCAGCAAATTCTCTGGTTCCCGAGAGGGAGCGTGGGTTCGAACCCCACACCTGACACCATGTTGTGTTTTAACTCTTTATTATATATTTTATTTAAAACGGGCTCGTTCTGTTCAACGCCAGACTTAATAATTTGCTGCCTATTCCTCCTATACCGCGCGCCATCGGGCGTGCGCACCCAGTACGAACGTGGCTCCGCGGCCTGGCCCTCTACGCGCGCCGGCACCCAGCGACTGTGACTCATTCCCTGCCCTTCACGAATACGTACAAAATCATTGTTATTTAACGGTTTTAATTTTCGCGTATGCTGATTGTAGAATGAGCTCGATTTTTCAGTTTTTTCTGCACGTTTGATCGCTATTTTCTCTCTAGAAGGAAGCTTCGGTCGTAAAAGATTCGAGCTAACGGGCAGCCTAGTATTTAAACGCCTACCCATCAAAAGCTGAGCCGATGAATAAATCTCCCCTGATATAGGCGTATTTCTAAAATTTAATAAAGCTAAAAACGGATCTGTGCCGTCCTGTTCGGCTTTAATTAATAATTTTTTAACAGTTTGTACGTTACGTTCGGCTAAACCATTAGATCGGGGATAATAAGGCGAACTCGTTACGTGTCGAAATCCCCAAGCTTCGCTGAAATTCTTAAACTCCCCCGATGTAAACTGTAGGCCATTGTCTGAAATTAACCGCATCGGAATACCGTGACGAGAGAACATATCCTTTAACTGTTTAATTACCGAACCGGACGTAATATCTCTCAGTGAAGCGACCTCCACGTATTTCGAATAGTAGTCTACGACCAAAATGAAATATTTATTTTTAATTTGAAAGATGTCAGCGGCTAGCACTTCCCACGGAGTGTCCGGTTGCGGGTGCGGCAGCAGCGGCTCGCGCGGCTGCTCGGCGCGGTGTTGCGCGCACACGCCACAGCGCCGCACCGCCCTCTCGATGTCCGCCGACATGCCCGGCCACCACATCACGTCGCGAGCTCGGTTTTTGCATTTATCGATACCTAGATGGCCCTCGTGAATTCTATTTACCATTTCGTTTCGAAGACTCGTAGGTATAATTACTCTGTGATTTCTGAACGCTATATTATTAATAACGTGAAATTCATCTCTTATATCCCAATACATCTTCGCGCTTCCATCTAACAACGCTTTCGTGTGAGGCCAGCCACTTTTATAATAATCCATCGCCCTGCAGAGCCCCACATCATTCCTAGTCTCTTTCTCCACTAACATCAGTTTTTCATCACTGAAACCGGTATTTTGAATAATAAGATTCACATGTCCTTCCACATCTTTTTGAACTTTATCTTCAGTATTATTTAAATTATCTACTTTAGTTCTCGACAATGTGTCTGCTATAAACATGAGTTTGCCTGGAACATAACATACATTTAACGAATATCGCTGTAATTTTAATAATAGTCTTTGCAACCGAATAGGTATATCATTCAGTGGTTTCTTGAAAATAGATTCTAACGGTTTATGATCGCTTTCCACTATAACTTTAGTATGTCCATACACAAATTGATGGAATTTCGAACACCCATATACTATCGCCAGCATCTCCTTCTCTATTTGCGCCCAGCGACTCTCGGCAGGTGTTAAAGCGCGCGCCGCGAACGCCACGGGCCGCCCCTCTTGCAACAAACACGCTCCGAGACCGAACGCACTCGCATCGACAGAGACGGTAACTTGTTTATTTGGATCATAAAATCTTAAAGAAGGCGCATTCATTAAGGACGTTTTAATTCTATTATAAGCTTTAGTATGTATTTCGTGCCAATCGAACTGTACATTATTTTTTAGTAATGATCTCAACGGTTCCACTAATTTTGCATAATTAGGAATAAATCGAGATACATAATTGGACATCCCTAAAAACCTCTCTAACTCTTTTTTATTTACAGGTATACTCATGTCTCTTATTACACGAATTCTATCTGGATCCGGCTTAATCCCATTTGAATTAAAAATATGCCCTAGGAATTTAACTTCTCTCACCCCAAATTTACATTTATCCCGGTTGAACCTTACCCCATTTGCCACAGCGCATTGCAGCACCTTATGTAACCGCTCATCATGCTCCTCTTTTGTCTTACCGTACACCAACACATCGTCGACGTACGTTTCTACGCCTTCGCACGCGAACAGCCTATGCATAACACTATGAAAAACCTCACACGCACTACTAATCCCGAACGGCAATCGTAAAAATCTATATCTCCCGAAAGGTGTTGCAAAAGTACATAGCTTAGAACTATCATAATCCAATTTCAACATATAAAATCCTTTACTAGCGTCTAAAACGGAAAAATATTTCGCTCCAGACAAATTTGCAATTATTTCATCAAGCGTGGGCAATTGAAAATGACATCTTTTAATTGCCTCATTTAAAAACTTAGGATCTAGATCTAGAGTTAAAACACAACAGGCACTTTTATCATAAATAGAGCCAGCTACATTTTTAGTTGTATCTACTGTGCTTTGAACTGTGCCTGATACTGTATCTAAAATAATAAATTGTATAGGCGTGAGGTCTATCGATTTTGTTTTCCTATAAATCTTTATATTTCATTCTAGCCCAGTTCCACTATAATATAATTAGACATACCTTTAGCACTACCTATGAAAGATGCTCCTTTACCAAAAGCAGATTCAGTAACAGATTTAGTGCTGTCTACAGTGTTTTCAACATTATCTAAAATAACAATAAATTTTATTGTAACTATATCATTTATAAACAATCATATTAAAATGTGAAAAATGCATGTTCCTGAAACGATAAGCGAATGAACCTTAATGAACGCATGAATATGTCGTGATACAAAATGATGCCAAGCGAATAATATGGCTTCTACCTTTTGTGATTATTACCAATGACTTGCCCTTCTCCCAAACAGATGATACTAAACCTTTGCTTGTATCAACCGTACTGTGAACAGTGTTAGTTAAAGTATCTACAAACATAATGAAATTGTAGTACAAATAATATTATGGTCAAAAAGCAATGATTATATAATGAGTGAAACAGGTCTACCTTCAACACCGCGAATTAATGAGACTCCTTTACCAACAGACGAAGGAGAGGCAGCAGTATTTACATTGCTACCTGTATCGCTAGTTAATGAATGCACAATGACCCACACCAATCGATTAAAGAAATGAACAATGAATGATAGAAATTTACGCATAATGAACATGAAGATATCGTCTGAATCCATAATAAAAATACCTTTGGCCGTATCTACTAGTGATGCGCCTTTATCATAAGCTGAGGAAACAGCCGTTTTTGTGGTATCTACTGTTGAATAAACAGTATTTGCTACTGTATCTACAAAATGAAATATGAGGGGTTAAATAGACGCAATATCATTGCTTGTAACTCATTTGCATTAACGAGATTGTATACCTTTAGCAGAAGTCATGAAATTAAGCCCTTTGTCTGTTGCAGATGAGGCAACATTCTTTGTTGCATCTATTGTGCTTGCTACAGAGTCTACAAATGATAATGAAATAAAAAATAAATAAAAAATTAAAACTTAATAAGAATAACAACAACCAATACAAATAAATAAACAAGGATAAATAAAATGTTATATTCTATACCTCTAGCAGTGCCTACAAATGATGAACCTTTGTCTACAGCCGCGTTAGCTACACTTTTGGTCGCATCTACAGTGCTTTGAACTGTATTTGCTACTGTATCTAAAATATGGAAACGTGAAAATAGTGATTTTAATAAAAACAACAATAGTGAACAATAAAAATAAATCAATATTTGAAATGATAAGCGAACCTTTAGCAGTGCCTACAATGGATGTGCCTTTGTCTAATGCTGCATTGGCTACATTTTTGGTCGCTTCTACAGTGCCTTGAACGGTATTAGTGACAGTATCTAGAAATGGTGGAATCATGACAACAATATCAAACAAATTTTAATTTAAAATGATCTGAAAATCATAATTCAGAAAGCAAACAAGGTACATACTTAATAAAGCAACAGAAAACAAATAAACAGTGACTTGATGTCACTATAAATAAATCATTCATATTTTGTAAATTTTGGTATTTTTATACCTTTAGCAGTGCCTACAAAGGATGTGCCTTTCTCTACAGCTGCGTTAGCTACACTTTTGGTCGCATCTACAGTGCTTTGAACAGTATTTGCTACTGTATCTAAAATATGGAAACGTCAAATTAAAAGATGAATTACTAAAACTACAATGAATAATGAAAATAAATTAACATAATAATTAATATGAAGTGATGAGCTAACCTTTAGCAGTCAGTGCCTGCAATAGATGTGCCTTTATCTAAAGCTGCATTAGCTACATTTTTGGTCGCTTCTACAGTGCCGTAAACGGTGTTAGCCACGGTATCTAAAATTATGGAATCATGAAACGATTTTAATTTTAACCAATTCATGATCATGTATAATGTACTGTAAATTGACTTCGGTAACATTAGATTAGATAATAAAAAAATGATGTATACACTGAATCTAAGGAGTAACGAAATAACTGAGCGTTATTTAAGTACTATTTACTTCGTCTATTTATCAGCTGATTTTTTATGTTTACCTTTAGCTGCGCCAACATAAGAAGCGCCAGTATCAACAGCAGATGACGCTGCTTTCTTAGTAGAATCTACTGAACTCGCAACCGTTTCTAAAGAAATACATTTTGTCAATGCATACATTAATTAAATATCATAGCAACTTGTAAAAGACATCTAATCAAATAATACCTTTAGCACTATCTACAAGTGATGCGCCTTTACCGTAAGCAGATGCAGCAACCGTTTTTGTAGTATCAACTGTTGAATAAACAGTATTTGCTACTGTATCTAAAAATCAAACGGTGTGTTAAATACCTACGCATGAAATCTAGGACTCATATAAATAAATAGGGGACGTAACGTTATGTACCTACCTTTTGCAGAAGTCATAAAATTAAGCCCTTTGTCTGTTGCAGATGATGCAACATTCTCTGTTGCATCTATTGTGCTTGCTACAGAGTCTACAAATAATAATAGCATGATAACATAATTTATATAAAAAAGAGCGTGTGTGTCGAGCACACGTGTCAGAAGTGAAACTTCTTTGGCGTGGTACAAAGATACTACCGTCGCCTTATTGCATGACGTGACGGCATTGCCATGACGCGATCTTCACATTTTACTCGCGTGCCTAAAGAAATTTCACTACAATAAACTAAAAAAACGAAAAAGAACATAAAGAGCAACGAAAACAAGCAAATATAAATGCTATGCAGATTTATACCTTTAGCAGTGCCTACAATGGATGAGCCTTTGTCTACAGCTGCGTTAGCTACATTTTTGGTTGCTTCTACAGTGCCTTGAACAGTATTTGTGACGGTATCTAAAATAATTGTAACGCGGATATTTTAAATGAGATTAAAAAGAAAATCTTAATACAATTAACGTGTAAAACGATAAGCTAACCTTTAGCAGTGCCTACAATGGATGTGCCTTTGTCTAATGCTGCATTAGCTACATTTTTGGTCGCTTCTACAGTGCCTTGGACGGTATTAGTGACGGTATCTAGAAATTGTGCAATCATGGCAACCGTAAGAAACAAATTATTTTATTGAAAATTATTAAATATGCGTATTAAATATAAGCAACAGGAAACACATAAACATCAAATTTGGGGACTTGATGATTTGATGTCCACATAAAATATAAATTGGGGTGTTTTTATACCTTTAGCAGTGCCTACAATTGCAGTGCCTTTGTCTACAGCAGCATTAGCTACATTTTTGGTCGCTTCTACAGTGCTATGAACGGTGTTAGTCACAGTTTCTAAAATTAATGAGTACACGATTCTATTTAAAAATATGTAACAAAAAATATGAGCACAAATGAAACAACTCAAGTCTCAATGGTCTAACGTGTCTAACTGTAATAGGTGGCAAAATTGTGGTTTCATATTTATTTTCATTTTATTTATATACCTTTAGCTGAACTGACATAAGACCCGCTAGTCTCGACAGCAGATGTAGCTGCTTTCTTTGAAGAATCTACTTTACTTGCAACGGTTTCTAAAGGAATTCATAATTTTAATAACTAATAATAATTTATAAAATGATGTATGACATGTTAATCTAGTTTACCTTTAGCTGTGTCAATATATCCCTTTCCAGTTTCAACAACTGATCCTGCTGTACTTTTTGTCGTATCTATAGTGCTTTGAATCGTGCTTTGTACGGTATCTACAAGTGCAAATAATAATTCATTATAAGCTTTAGGTTACTCTATTTATGTGGTTTTAAAGCTTATTGTTTCCTAATTACCTTTAGCAGAATCTACGTATGACTTGCCCGTTTCAACTGTTGAATAAGCCGCTTTCATAGTACTATCTACAGTGCTCGCAACTGAATCTATAAATATTTAAACAGTAAAATTATCCAAGCTAGATTCTTTAAATAACTATAAGCAAATAATAAAGAAGCGAAACAAAAACATAAAGCTCAACTACCTTTAGCAGAGTCTAAATACGATCTGCCGAACTCATATGCGGAATATGCATAGCCTTTTGAATTATCCAACGCGCTTTGTAAAGTGTTTTCGGTTGAATCTAAATTAGTTAGCAGAAACCAAAACAAAATTAGTGACTCATTGCAAAACAATACAAATACCTACAGAATTAATTAGACTAAACAAATATCACAACACAGATTGTTATTACAACACTCAAACAAAAACAAAACATTACGCTCAAAGTACCTTTCGCACAATCTACATAACTTTTGGTTGTGTCAATTCCTGAGCTAGCTAATTTCTTATTTTCTTCCACTTTGTTGAGAACAGTATCTTTAAAACAATCATACATTTGAGTAATTCCAATATTATATTTGTAATTTAAATTTGTATTATTCTTTTAGTTACATTTTGCACTGTCTACGTAACTCTTGCCAGTCTCGACAGCTGATTGCGCTGATTTTTGTGCAGCGTCCACAGAACTTGACAGAGTATCTAAAATATTTTGTATTATATCGATATGTAGCATAGATATATTATCTATGAATTTTAGTATTTTGGCCTCAACCGAATGAAGTTATAATGTTATTAATAGGGAAGATTAATAAGTACAATAGGTTAGGTTTGACAAGCAAACTATCAAACTACAACAGAAAATAGAAAGAAAAGATTGTGCAGAAATAGAAAAAGTTAGAAGTTTATCGAAATGTTTATCATTTATTTCGAACGAATCAATATTTCTGTTTTTATATTCAAGCATACTGATTCATCACTATCTATAGTTTTTCCACTTTTACCATTTTGATAAACCTCGTCATTAATATCAATACCTTTAGCCCCGGTAGCATAGTTTTTCCCCGTCTCCATAGCACTTTGCGCTGTACTCTTGGTACTGTCTACTGTGCTACTGATCGTATCTACAACACATGCATTTATTGTAATGATTGGAGATTTGTGTTCAGCGTCGATATTTAGAATGTTTTGTTTACGATTGCTTGAATTTTTAAGGACCTTTTTGCACACGGTAAGCTAATATTATTTCGTGTTTCTATTGGAATTTGATGTGCTAAATCGTACGTAAATCAACAAAATTACATTTGAGTTTGAATATCCAACCAATCGTAAGAACACATTCTGTTAAGTTTGTCAAAACCGAACATAATTATGGTACTTAATTAAAACAAATCTCATATGACACCTACCTTTCGCTGTGTTGATCGCTGTCCCAGCTGCTTTCTTCGTATTGTCTACTGTTGTCGCAATTGTATCTAAGAAAATCGAACAAAAACAAAATAAATAAAGGCTACAAAATATAAGAAAATAACTGCAAAATAACTGTGTAGGTAAGCTGTACTAAAATTGGCTACACACTATCTACTTATGTGAAAAAAATGCAAGTGCAATATCAATTTAACTAACTACGTAATGTTTTAAGAACAATACCTCACTGTTATATCCACATCCGTCAAATTTCCTCCTTCTTAAACAATAGTTCTACTATATCATCATACCTTTTTGCTACATCATCATTTAAACCTTCCTAATAATTCCGTGGTTATCTAGGATCAGAATTTTCAGGTCTTTTCTATACTGATTTTATTTCTTCACTAAGCACGTTTATTGTTTTCATTCCTGATCTTTCTTATCTAGACTTACCTTTAGTTGTGTCGACGACTTTCTTGCCATCAGCGATGGCTTTAGCAGCAGCATCTTGGGCTTCACCAGCAGCGAGGGACACTTTAGACAATTCCTTGTCTAGAGCATCGATGGCAGAGTGCTTAGCGTCTGCGGCTGTTGAAAATGAAAATTTAAAACATTAAAATATTTTGATATCTATACTAATATTATAAAGCTGAAGAGTTTGTTTGTTTGTTTTAACGCGCTAATCTCGGGAACTACTAGTCCGATTTGAAAAATTCTTTCGGTGTTAGATAGCTCATTTATTGAGGAAGGCTATAGGCTATATATCAGCACGCTAAGACCAACAGGAGCGGAGCAATGCGGGTGAAACCGCGGGGAGCAGCTAGTAGTGTTATAACCGTGAGTTTGCTTTTCTATAAATATAATAAATCTGTAGAAGGGTCAATTCTGTACATTGAAAATATTGAAAAAATAAATAGCAGGGGGTGTTACTGGATCGATACCAAACCCAAATATGTGATTAAAAAAATTTTTGTCTGTCTGTCTGTCTGTCTGTCTGTCTGTCTGTCTGTCTGTATGTGAAGGCATCACGTGAAAACTAATGGTTCGATTTCGATGAAACTTTGTATAATTATACCTTATTATCCTGGGCGTAAAATAGGATACTTTTTATCCTGGAAAAATACGTAGAAAAAAAATTAAATTAATTTTTCAGTTTTATCCATAGACGTTGTTCTGTAGAACCGCGAACACACGTTGCGTATTATTATAGTCCTAGCCGTATTTGGGTCCAATAGATATTTATAAGATGTCATTGTGAGTTACTCAAAATGGAGAAATAAACCATCCACGCGAAGACCGACATCCGCGCGGACGGAGTCGCGGGCGGAAGCTAGTTATATAATCATTCTTTAAAATAAATCTTAAAAATCCGTCAGTTAATTTATGTAGCCTGTTACACTACCAAAATTCTGATGATTACAACAATGAAACGAACGCCAAAGAAATATACGCTCATACTTACATAGTTGTAGCTTTAATAATATGTATAGGTTTTGAGAAAAATACTATGTACATATTATAATTTATAATTACAAGGAATGTAGAAATATATAGGTTCAACGTATTTATGTGAAGGCCATTTATTTATAATCCATCTGCTTAGTAAGATTATAGCTGTCGAATAAACATGGTGTAAACAAACATTGCTAAATATTTATGCCCGGACTAGGAAACTTTCTGTAATAATACCTATTTTGTTGTCTTTTGCTTATGTATTTTATTTTACACACACAGATCTTCCGCCTTCCTTTTTTGTATTTGATTTTGATTTTGGTTAGTTATCTGTTAACTGTTAGATAAAAATCATCACAAAGATACTACCTGACAAATTTGCTTTTAGCGAGGTGAAATTGTTGATTTTTCTGTACGAGCCGTATCCACATTGCAAACGGTAAATAATCTATTTACCACGTACAAATTGAAGGAATCGTGGACTTAAATGTTATTATTGGAAAGCTATGTCACTTGAAATATTGGTGTTTCGCATTAAAGTGTCAACAGTACACACAATCTAATAGTTCCTTGTATCATTCATTTGTAATCATTAATTGCCATTAGTATTGTATTCACAAATTAATGTTACAACAAAACTTGAATATAGCAAAACTATAATAAATACAGTGTCACCCTAACGGATACAAGCAACAGGCGTATTAGCTCACGATCTAGTTGTGTTTACTGGAACTCATTTCCATTGCTTTCCCTTTGAGCTCGCTCGTACATTTTGTAAAAATATACATCGAGCACAGCCCCGCAATTGAGCGCTGGGATATTAATCAAAATACTAAATATACTTTCATTTAATTTTTCTTTAATAACTCCGCATTTTACAGTCTTCCTCTTGAAATAGAATATTGGAACTTCAAAGGCACCACGAGAAAATATTTTAAGCAACTTTATTGGAGAAAAAGTGAGAAGGGCTAAGGACAAATAGAGGTAATCGTCTGCGAGTTCGCAGTCTTTGTAATTTCAAGCGGCTTGTCCTAGCTCGCTTCGGTATCAAAGGAAACTAGCAAAGTAAGACCTGTCTTTTATATGGCAGCGCTTAGGGAACACAGACCAGGGTAAAACTGCGGTACTATTAATTCAAACTGCATGAACTTTTACCTTTCTTCCTGTTTCTTAGGTATACGAGAATTACGCGACAACTTCTTCAGAACTTTTGTAGCCTTAAATCAAACTTACTCATACGATTTCTTTGTAAATCCTATTTACAAAGAATTCGTATGAGTATATACCAGTGTCATTTTATTAAAATAAAGTTCCTTAATAAGCGAACTCTTCTCTACACTTTTATTTCGTTTGTAATTAAAATATGCACAAAATAACTTGTTACAAGCTAACTTAATCATCCTATCCATCCAACCTTGCTTTAGCTCCGTCATATTCCCTGAAATATTTTTGTGATAAAAGAAGTAATAAACCCAACAACTAGCATATACGTATTGGATAGATGGAAGACCGGACGATCAGCAATTCTGCGTGTAACTATACTTAGTATTTGCGTAGGGGTTCGTCGGTTCCGTTTCGCAAATAGAGTCTCGGTCGCTCGCTGTCCATGAAATTATTATATCAATTTCATCGAGGGGCAACCATAAAACCGCAACATAAAAGCAGCTGTAAATATTGCGTCAATTTTTCAGTCGTATACGTTTTTTGTGCGGTTTCTTTGTAATTGTCTCTTATAACCTTCTCTTTTATAAAACTTGGGACGTCGTTAATTAAGTTGTTTTTTTAAGTAAGGATTTTATGGAAGCCAGAAACGTTATGGAATAATTATTGTTTACTTTTGTAAATCTACTATTTCTTCGTCTTTAGAACGCATATTATGCTCTATGCATAGTGCCTGTTTTTACCTACTTTTGAAGTAGGTACTTACAGGCAATATCAGACATACATGGCGGAATCGCTTTGTTCCCAAACAATAAGCTGGTTGTGCTGCAAATTGTTGGCTAATACCTTCACCAATACGCCCACGACTAAAAAGTAATTGGAATTTCCGAAATCAAAGAGTCAGATGTCATAGAGTGCGTAGGTAATGCAATCAACTCTCGGTGTAATCGGTCAAAGGGGAAGCAATGTTCCCCAATTCTAGACATGTCTATATTGAGGAAAGTTTGTCCAATTGCCGGAGTATTGGAGATTTGATTTTGGACACCGTATCTCTTTTATTAATCGTCTTTTATTTAAACTCCCTTGGTTGGTTATTGTGATGTCGTGTTTTAGCAATTATATGGGTAGTGTTAAGAAATTTATTGAGTTGCTATCATTGCGTCATTATAAAGTTTGAGATTATTAGGAATTCGGATGAATTAAATAGCTATGTAGAGAAATAGCTAAAAAAATACGATATATTTAATAGAAGGTTAAATTTCTTTAAGATGTGGAAATGGATATTTTATTATACTCATTAGGTGGTGTCAGCCAATGAGTATAAGTCTATTGCAAGCCACCACCATCTAAATTTACAATAACATAGTTTGATTTCAAAAAAGAGTACTAATGAGACTTCCAGCATCGATATTTTGTTATGAAATAATACCTATAAACAATAAAGCTCACATTTAATATTATGTAGTGGCAGGAATATATGCGGTTGCGGTTTTCATTGAGGGTAATACTTCAAACATAATTATTGATGCAGATAAATGCAAATATACGAACGATAATATTTTATTTACATTCACTCATAAATTTGATTCGAGATCATTCGATGCTAAGATCTCATATCTGCTTCCACAAAGTCTGTATTTATTAATAGAAAACGTGGAGGAATATTAAATTTTCAATGTAATCTGTCTGCTCATATGGACATTATTGAGTATGATATTCAATAAGTTTTCTCATACAATAATAACAGTTGTGTATATTGATATATTAAGAAGAGCTGGAACGTCAACACATTTACACATTGCACATGTTAGGCCGGGAGATACTGACACAAAATTTCGGGTCATTTGTAACAGGATGGCGGTCTAGAAGGGTCTTAGTACGCAATGACAAAAAGAAAAATGATGGTCAGAACGCTGGTACCGGCGGACTACATCTTTTTTATGGGCTATCGGTAAATTCTAAAATTTTTGTGTCACAAATCGTTTGACTTTCGCTATTTATACGACGAGTTCAACTAACGCCCACGCGACTAGTCCGCCGGTACCAGCGTTCTGACCATCATTTTTCTTTTAGTCATTGCGTAATAAGACCTCTGTAGAACCGCCATTCTGTTACAAATGACCCGAAATTTTGTGTCAGTATCTCCCGGCCTATGTATGTGTCATATTTTGCAATTGTTTATAAATACAGGGTGATGTAATTGGTGTAGTACGAATATCTAAAAATCTATGAAGAATTTTGTGATACAGTAAATGGAAGAATTATAGACTATTTTACAGTATTTAATAAAATCATTTAATTTTTTGTTCATTTTCATTAGAAATGTCAATTTTTCTCACCAAGGTGGAAATTTGGATGATAAGGATCTTGTTAGAAAAATATAAATTTTGACTAAAATCGGCATTTTTAAAAAAAAAAATCAAATTACTAATTAATAATCAGAGTTATCACATTATTAAAAAAAATAAGCCAAACTATACACAATTTTTACTTGATGCAATCCTCAAAGATCATGGACATAGTGTATTGCGTCTTCGTGGCATCTTCCACCATACCATCCAGAACTCAACCCAATAGAGTTACTATGGGGCATAATTAAAGGGAAAGTAGCATCACAAAATGTGAACTTTAACTTGAAAACTGTGGAAGAATTATTTAGAAAGGAAGCAAATGCCATATTAGTCTGGATATGTTTAGTGACGTTTGGAGAAAGACGCGAGAACACGAGGAAAAATATATTCAATTAGAACCAAAAGTAGATAATTACACTGACTCATTTATAATAACATTAAGAAATTCCGACGGCGAGTTCTTCGAGCGATGAAAGTTTCAGTGAAGTAGAAGATTACGATTAGGTATGATTAAATAGATTCTTCTTCTTCTCTATAGATACTGCTCTCTGAATTGGTGGTAAATGTTAAAACTGTTAAACTGCTAAGACGATTCAAAAGTGCTTCTAGAAGAAGTCTAATTGTATAAATGTTTGAGTTTGAGTTTAAAACCAATAGTGTGAAAATTATACAATAAACATGTAACACATATTTGTTAGCGCGTATTGGTAGGTATTACGTACTTACTACAAATATAATATTTCTTAGATATCTTTACTCGACTAAAGTCAGGATAAGACTGCTCCGCAACTGCAGAAGACGTCCGTTATTTAAATCATTATCAAAACAACCATCCGTGTGTTGGGAGTGAGCGCACGTGTGTTTGTATTGTTTTTATGACCTGAAATTAAATTATTATTTGATAATTGAATGATTATTAATACTTTTATCCAATTGATTATTATTAGAATAAATAATTAACTTCATCAATTGATTTACTTTTAAAGTATAATTTTACAGGTAAATTATGAGAGCTTTCATAATTATATTTGCATAATATATTTATCTACAACGCACCCATTTTACAATTCAAGTCTAAAATGAAACTAGAGTCGCATTTATTTTTGAACATACTGTAAGTGAAATTGCATAAGTGTGAGTACTGTGAACATGCCAGCTTTCCTTAATTGACCGATACAGTTGAATGTAAAGTTTAATATTTGTCAATCGGTAATATTATGATGCGTTTAAGAGCAGCTCAAGTATTGTATTACAAATCATTAAATGTAGTTTTAAATAAGATAGTGATAACACGAAGTTTATCCAACCTTAGATAGTAAGTATTGTAAATATGGACAAAACAACTGATATAAAATTAACTTTTATAATATTATACGCTCTTATACAACAAGTTTCAAAAGAAAATTCTGAGTAAGTATCGAAGATTAGGTGCCATTATTGTGTGCAATCTGCATTTTCGCCCTCTTTGGTCGCTGTGTTCTTTTATAAAAGTATTAGAAAGGAACCTAATAAAGGAAAACAAAAGAAATAGTTAAAAATGAAATATACTTAAACTCTCTAGCTATTTATACACAAACCTGAAAAACCAACTTCCACCTTAAAGCCGGCAATACGATTGCAGTGATCCCAACGCTGTGATAGTCATGGGCGGCGTCTATCACCTACCACCAAGTGAGTCGCCTGCCCTATTGCTAGGTTTACTATAAAAAAAAAAAAATCTACATTATCAACAAAACATTATTCTTAATTGCAGTTCAAAGAGACATTGACATTTTTTGTAAGAAAACATAAAAAATATATCTTTATACCACTGCAAATTTAATAGAGCATGAAAAATGTTAAAGAAAAGGGCATAGAGCTTCTGAAGCTGATTAAAAAAATGCCTTAAAGTCATATTTTCTTTATAGAATTCACGTCTTATTACGTGCGTCTGTTACCTTTTATGAGGAAAGAATGTTTTAATTATATCTAGCTGAGACTATGTCATACTGATAAATGGAGCAGCTAGCCTTTCAAATGGATGCTTATTACATGCAGCAATTATGTTCGTCTGTTTATAACATCTACTGGTATTTGGATTTATTTTGATATTTAGATAAAGATCAAAACTAGGTATTTAAAATAGGCTACTGTTTATCCCAAATATAAATCGAAGGGAGTGAAATCGGGGATAGAAATTTAAATCTAAAAATAAAAATGTATACGAATGTTTTATAGTTTTTCTTATATAAAAAATTCTATGCTATAGTAACGAAACTATATTCATAATATTCTTTAATTATGAGGCGTTCTGAAAAAATAAAATACACGGTTTTATTGCCAATTTTCTGTCTTTCTAAATATTTTATATCTTCATTAAATCATTTCCCTTGTAAAAGAGTATGAAATCATCATCATCATCATCAATATCATCATCATCATCAATCAATCATCATCATCATCAATCATCATCATCATCATCAATCATCAATCATCATCATCATCATCATCATCATCATCATCAATCAATACATATAATAAAATTCTAGAAAAGTCGTGTCTGTACAATCAAAATATATAAAAAAAAATTAGCAGGTGCTATTATTAAATCGATCCCAAACCCAAAACTGTAGTTAAAAAAAATTTTGTCTGTTTGTCTGTTTGTCGGTTTGTCTGTTTGTCTGTTTGTCTGTATGTTCGTGCACGCTAATCTCAGAAACGGCTTATCCGATTAAGATGCGGTTTTCACTAATATATTGTGGTAATCTTCATTTAACATTTAGTGTTTATTTCATGTTAATCGGTTCGTAAATAAAAAAGTTATGGCCATTTAAGTATTCACGGCGAACATTTGCTGAGGCATTCTATACACTGTACGATAAAACGTAAGTTATCTGTTACAATTATTATTCCTGTAAATGTCCAAGTGATCATATCGAAAGTGCCCAAGGGTGGGGGGGGGGGTTGGTCAAATTAGAATTATTCTTACTTCTAGGTAAATTTTATACATAAAATGTCCTTTAAATTATGTCCTATTATATTTTTAGCCCCCGACGCAAAAAGATGGGTGATAAGTGTTTGACCGCTATGTGTGTCTGTGTGTGTGTGTCTGTTTGTGCCACCGTAGCTCGCTAACAGGTAATCCGAATTAGATGCGGTTTTTTTAGTTAGACAGCATATTTTCCGACGCTGGTTCTTAGATAAAGTGTATCAAAATTGGTTCATCCATTTATTATACCTAGGTATATTATTATAGGGGTAAATGTGGGAATGAAAAAAACGAAAGTTGTCAAATATAAGTACCTAAGTGATATATTAAATGAAAGTGAACGACCTATCAGTAACAAATCGGTTCATCCATTTATTTAATATAGGTATAAAAGTGGTAATAAAAAAATGAATTTGTCAAAAATATACTCAAGTGACATATCATATGAAAGGGCATGACGTGTAAAGTTTAATTAGACATGTTGTATCAATATCGGTTCATCCATTTATTATACCTTTTTATGGGTAAAAGTGGGAATGAAAAAAAACGAATGTTGTCAAATATACCCAAGTGACATCATCTATCTATACTTATAATAAATCTGTAGAGAGGCCAATTCTGTACATGAAATATATTTAAAAAAAAACTATGAAGGGGTGATAAGGGATCGCTACTGATGCCAAAAATGCAATCAGTAAAATTTTTGTCTGTCTGTCTGTCTGTCTGTCTGTCTGTCTGTCTGTATATTCGTTATAGAAACAAAAACTACACGACGGATTTTAACCAAATTTGGCACAATTATTCTTCATACTCCTGGGCAGGTTATAGTAAAAGAATCATGTAAATCGGTGTAGAAACACCAAAGTTATACATGAAATACGCTATAAGTCATCGCGCGTGAATACAGAATCATGCAGCCATAAGGATTATTTTTGTGTATCAGTTGCCGCGTTCGACGCGCTTCGCGGCGGGAGCTATAAAAAGGCGGCGGGTCTGCACCCGTTTCGCGTTGTCATGGCATCACGTGTGAACGGCTGAACCGATTTCGATAATTCTTTTCTATTATATTCCTTGAAGTACGAGGATGGTTTTTATGTAGAGAAAACGTAAATATGTACCACGGGCGAAGCCGGGGCGGACCGCTAGGAAACTGACCGATATAAGTTGCGTTGCTACCCCAATCTACAAAACTTTTTTGGTCTTACATTAAAGACAAAAAACGCGCTTCGTCCGTTCCCACGCTTACTCTGGGTAATCGTTCAGCACATACAGATATTGAAAATAAGTAATATGTTCGCAGAGTTCTTTTCATCTGTCTGGGAAAAAGACTCATCAGAACGTGCACTTAGCCATGGCAATTAAAATAAAAATAATTTCGTCATCAGATAATGCAAACACGTGTTTACGTGAGTCATAAATTTATTATGGTATAGTCCTAAAATGTTTTCTAAGAAACAATAGTGTACTTACATTGTCGGCAAGTTTATTTTATTTTATTTTATTAAGGCTCATTAGCAGCTGTACATCGATTGTTTTACATAAAAAGTACACAAAAAAGTTCAAGTTCTTAAAGTCGGCAACTTATTTTTGTTCGAACAATAGAGATAATAAATTCCAAATGATCAAGTTGTAGATAAAGGTTGTAAAATAAAACGTTGCTATGGTCGAGATACAAAGGTGAAAGTTAATTTTTCGAGTTATTTTATTTTATTTTATTTTCTTTATTAGGGATAATAAACAGCAGAACAGTGGTTAATTGTACAATAAAACTTAATCTAAATACAGGTATAACTGTCCAACCAACAACATTATCCACAGTTTGGATACATACATTTTTATACGTGCAACAAATGCGAATAAGAAAAAATAAATATAAACGTGCACTTAGCCATGGCAATTAAAATAAAATAAATTAAGAATTGGAGATAAAAGTAGAGGGACGCAAAATAAGATAGGTTATTGCATGTTTAAGAGCAGATCAACTAAACTTCTTCGAACGGTTAAAGAGTGAAAATATGTACCAAAATGGCTTGGAGGGACTCGGTGATTATTTCAACTAATAGAGGGTCAAGATTTCAAGTAATGGAGGTTTTGGTGTTTGAGGGGAAGGGAACAAAACATTTTTTCTAGATTTGGAGGTATTTGACTTATCGAGGTTCGACTTAACGAGGTGCTACTGAACATGAAATACGCTATAAGTCATCGCGCGTGAATACAGAATCATGCCATAAGGATTATTTTTGTGTATCAGTTGCCGCGTTCGACGCGCTTCGCGGTGGGAGCTATAAAAAGGCGGCGGGTCCGCGTGCGAGGTTCATACAATATTTGGCTGTTGATGCGAATAGACGTTCAGAGTGTTCGACCTTATTGACAGATTTCTTTTGTTGTTGTTGTTGGTTTTAGTAGTGTTAAAGCATATTATTAGTTTACATTTTATTTCTTTATAAGTGAAGTACCAGTAGGTACGCATTTTAGTTATTTTGGAAGTGTTTAATTATATTAATAGTTTTTTTTCGTAATTATTTGTTTTTCTATAGGTTTTGGTAGTGTTTAAGCATATTATTAGTTTACATTTTATTTCTTTATAAGTGAAGTAGCAGTAGGTACGTATTTTAGTTATTTTGGTAGTGTTTAATTATATTAATAGTTTATTTTCGTAATTATTTGTTTTTCTATAGGTTTTGGTAGTGTTTAAGCATATTAATAGTTTACATTTTATTTCTTTATAAGTGAAGTATCAATTGGTACGTATTTTAGTTATTTTGGTAGTGTTTAATTATATCAATAGTTTATTTTCGTAATTATTTGTTTTTCTATAGGTTTTGGTGGTGTTTAAGCATATTATTAGTTTACATTTTATTTCTTTATAAGTGAAGTAGCAGTAGGTACGTATCTTTGTTATTTTGGTAGGTATTAATAGTTTATTTTCGTAATTATCATATATTTATTATAGTAGTGTTTAACTATAATTATTATAGTTCATTTATAGATTTCTTTTGTTGTTATTCTATAGGTTTCGGTAGTGTTTAAGCATATTATTAGTTTACATTTTATTTCTTTATAAGTAGTAGTAGGTACGCATTTTAGTTATTTTAGTAGTGTTTATATTATATAATATTAATAGATTTCATAAGTGCAAGGTAGCTTCAGTTACTGTTGATTAAAAATACACAATGCCACCTAAAAAAAGACCATCTTTATCTCGAAATTCTAGAGATGCTAAGAGGATGAGAAATGCGCGTTCTCAAGAATCGGCAGAGGAAAGAGCATATCGGTTAAACTCTATGAGAGTTAGTGCCTCAACTTCTCGAGCCAATGAAAGCTCTTCAGAGAGAGAGATGCGATTAGCAGCTGACAGAGCGAGACGAGCTACATCACGGGCGTCTCAAAGCTTTTCTCAACGAGAGCTAAGGCTTACCATTGACCAAGAACAACATGTGTTATCCCGAGCAGCTGAAACTGCTTCACAACGAGAATTGCGTCTCACAGCTGACCGCGAACGACATACATTATCTCGCGAGTCCGAAACATTTACTGAAAGGGAATTACGTCTCACAGCTGACCGCGAACGGCATACATTATCTCGCGAGTCAGAAACCTTCACTGAGAGGGAATTACGTCTTACAGCTGACCGCGAACGTCATATATTGTCTCGCGAGTCAGAAACCTTCACTGAGAGGGAATTACGTCTTACAGCTGACCGTGAACAACGTCATATATTGTCTCGCGAGTCAGAAACCTTCACTGAGAGGGAATTACGTCTCACAGCTGACCGCGAACGTCATATATTGTCTCGCGAGTCAGAAACCTTCACTGAGAGGGAATTGCGTCTCACAGCTGACCGCGAACGTCATATTTTATCTCGAGAATCTGAAACTTTTACTCAATATGAAGACCGTTTGACAAATGATAGGGTGCACCATAATATTGTTCGATCACTCGAAGATGAACATGAGCATGAACAACGACTAGAGTCGGTACGCGAACATTACAATTCTTTGACACAAGAACGATTAATAAGTTTGTCTAATGAAAGATTAAGAATCGAAAATATTCGGTCTCTTGAAACGGACGAACAGCGAGAGGCCCGTCTTACTGCAGACAGATTTCGTCATAGTCTTAATAACTTAGATGTACACATAGAAGATCAATCTAGAAATACGGTGGCGTGGTCAGACAAATATAAAAGTGGGTTTGCTTATAATTTCACAATTGATTACAGATCATCTTCTGTAATAGGCGATATGAACGTGGTATGTTCTTTTTGTAATGCTTTAAAGTGGAGTAAGGAGTCGGCTGGATTCTGTTGTTCTGGAGGTAAAATAAATTTGCCTTCATTCGAAGACCCACCGGAACCTTTGAAATCATTACTTTTAGGGGAACATGTGCAATCTAAACAGTTTTTCGACAACATTCGCACTTATAATAGTGCGTTTCAGATGACATCCTTTGGTGCTCAACAAATCTCCGAAGGTCCTTTCATGCCTACTTTTAAAATACAAGGTCAGGTTTACCATTTGATAGGATCTCTTTTGCCTGAAGACCAACCTAAGTTTCTTCAAATATATTTTGTATCCGACTACAACGAACAGTCGAATATAAGAAATCAATATTTCCCAAATTTAAATGCTGAACTCATTTCACAACTTCAGAACATGTTGCATCAGATTAATTCGTATGTATGCAGTTTTAAATCGGCATTAGAAGCTCTTCCTCGAGATGATGATAACAATTATAAAATTGTTATAAATGCCGATAGGCGTCCAACGCAGGAACACCCTGGGCGTTATAATGCTCCATCCACGAATGAAGTTGCTGTGGTATTGGTCGACCAGGAATGTGATAGGCGTGATATCGTTATCCGTTCCAGAGACAATCGTTTACAACGTATTTACGAAACCCACAGGGCTTACGACGGTTTGCAATATCCTTTGATATATTGTCGAGGGGAAGATGGTTATAATTTTGCTTTATACCAAACTGATCCGCATACAGGCGCACCTATTTATAATAAAAAGATTTCATGCCTTCAATTTTACTGTTACCAATTGCAAGTAAGACGGAATAGGTTTGTATACTTGCAACGTTTTCGTGGCTTATTCAATCAGTTTATTGTAGACATGTACGCAAAAATTGAAACCGAAAGATTAGTTTATATACGATCTAATCAAAGGCAGCTGCGCGCTGAAGAATACGTGCACCTTCGCGACGCCATGCAGCAAGATAATGATACGGTGAATATGGGCCGTTTAGTTATTTTGCCCTCTTCTTTTACTGGTGGTCCACGCTACATGCACGAACGTACTCAAGATGCTTTTTGTTACGTAAGAAAATATGGACGTCCCGACTTATTTATTACTGTAACTACCAATCCTAAGTGGGATGAAATCACTCGGGAGCTTCTTGAGGGTCAAGCACCGCATGACCGCCATGATATCATCGCAAGAGTTTTTCATTTAAAATTAAAAATGTCCGGGAAATACCCGGAAAATATCCGGAAAATGCGTGAAAATGTTCGGGGAAAGCGTGGAAAATGCCTGAAAAATCTCCGGAAAATGCCAGGGAAATGTCTGGAAAATATCCGGAAAAAACATAAAATTTTTATAAGTTTTATGGAAGCTGAATGTAATGCAAATGGGCAAATATAAAAGTAAAATTAGGTATTTAAAATAAATAAATGAAACAACTACCAATTACAGAAAAACTTCTTTTTCGGTTGAAAATTGCTGGATCATGAGTATAATTCTTTATCTCTTACCTTGGGCAGTCTGGAAGAGATCGCTAGTAAGCGATAAGACCGCCTTATGTACATACCGTGTTAATCCATTTGGTATGATTGTAAATATTTTACTTGGTGTGGTACGTATATTACCACACCAATTGATAAATAATATGTACTCTGATCCCAGTACGATCTGTACCGCGGTAGCCATAACGATAATAAAATAATCAGATGACAGTAAAGCACGATTAAAAATCATACTTGTACAGCTGTAGTTGTGAGTGCAATATTTACGTTTCAAAATAACATTTTTTTTTGGTACTAAAACGTAGGTAGATTCTCACGCACGCACGCTGATACGTGGTTGGCTGCCCCTTTTCTCATTCCCGAAAAATATCCTCTAAAATTACCCAAGATTCTTCCAATGATTGTACCATACGTTGGAAATTAACTTTAGTCAACAATTGACCACGCGCCAGGATACTTATTTCTACTACATCCTCATGCAAATCGTTAATTTTTATGAACATTGAATCTGTAAATAAAAAAAATGAAAAGATTACTTTACCTAATTTTATTAAAAAGCTACTAACAAATAAAATTCTATCAAGAACTAAAGTGACCTTCTTTGGGCGTCTTGTAAAAGTTATAGGTACATAAAAATAAAATTTCATCATTTTCTTATTGTGTCGTATCTTCAATTCTAATTAAAAACATGAGTCTAACTTTATAATTAATTAATAAAGAATAAATATAAAAGCTACAACTTACCTTTTGTGGGAACGCAAGAAGGATTTTTTAAAATGTCACAATTAACTGTTAATAGTGTCTTGTTTGACATCAAATAATAAACATCTACCCTCACTTGTATAAAATATAAGCACCTGAAGTGGACTCTGGGAAGACATGGGTTAAAAAATTAAATAAATAAGTACAATTAAAAACCCCACCAACATCATATTATTTAATTTTTAATTATAAATTTGCAAGAAGCGTTAAACATGTAAATTGATTTGATTTTAATGAAGTCTCATAGATGGCGCTGTTACAAATTTGTCTTTATACTACTAAGATTCATTAAACTGTTTCTCTGCCAAAATTACGTAAATGACGTAGTTTTTATAGTGTAAAGCTAGATAATAGCGTGGCTTACCCAAAAACAACATTTAAACATGAGTCTTTAGATTGTACGCTGTGTAATACACGGAATACGTTAGAAAAATAAAGGTTCACAGCTCCTCCCCCGGAGGTGATAGCATGATAATGTGTATATAAAAGCCTCACCCGACCTGTTAGTAATATTCATGCAAAATTTGAAGTCAATCTATGCGGTACTTTTCGAGATTAGCTCGGACAAATATACAGACAAACAGACAAACAGACAAACCGACAAACAGACAAACAGACAAAAATTCTAAAAACTATGTTTTTGGCTTCTATATCGATTATAGATCATGGATTATGTATTCTTTTAAAAAAATATTCAATGTACAGATTTGACTTTCCTACGATTTTATTATATGTATAGATATTTTATACTATGTAACTATTTTATTTTATGTACCTTATTATGTTATTTATTTATTTTTTATGTATATTGTTTTTACATATTGTTATTATCTTCTATACTTATAATAAATCTGTAGAGAGGCCAATTCTGTACATGAAATATATTTAAAAAAAAACTATGAAGGGGTGATAAGGGATCGCTACTGATGCCAAAAATGCAATCAGTAAAATTTTTGTCTGTCTGTCTGTCTGTCTGTCTGTCTGTCTGTCTGTATATTCGTTATAGAAACAAAAACTACACGACGGATTTTAACCAAATTTGGCACAATTATTCTTCATACTCCTGGGCAGGTTATAGTAAAAGAATCATGTAAATCGGTGTAGAAACACCAAAGTTATACATGAAATACGCTATAAGTCATCGCGCGTGAATACAGAATCATGCAGCCATAAGGATTATTTTTGTGTATCAGTTGCCGCGTTCGACGCGCTTCGCGGCGGGAGCTATAAAAAGGCGGCGGGTCTGCACCCGTTTCGCGTTGTCATGGCATCACGTGTGAACGGCTGAACCGATTTCGATAATTCTTTTCTATTATATTCCTTGAAGTACGAGGATGGTTTTTATGTAGAGAAAACGTAAATATGTACCACGGGCGAAGCCGGGGCGGACCGCTAGGAAACTGACCGATATAAGTTGCGTTGCTACCCCAATCTACAAAACTTTTTTGGTCTTACATTAAAGACAAAAAACGCGCTTCGTCCGTTCCCACGCTTACTCTGGGTAATCGTTCAGCACATACAGATATTGAAAATAAGTAATATGTTCGCAGAGTTCTTTTCATCTGTCTGGGAAAAAGACTCATCAGAACGTGCACTTAGCCATGGCAATTAAAATAAAAATAATTTCGTCATCAGATAATGCAAACACGTGTTTACGTGAGTCATAAATTTATTATGGTATAGTCCTAAAATGTTTTCTAAGAAACAATAGTGTACTTACATTGTCGGCAAGTTTATTTTATTTTATTTTATTAAGGCTCATTAGCAGCTGTACATCGATTGTTTTACATAAAAAGTACACAAAAAAGTTCAAGTTCTTAAAGTCGGCAACTTATTTTTGTTCGAACAATAGAGATAATAAATTCCAAATGATCAAGTTGTAGATAAAGGTTGTAAAATAAAACGTTGCTATGGTCGAGATACAAAGGTGAAAGTTAATTTTTCGAGTTATTTTATTTTATTTTATTTTCTTTATTAGGGATAATAAACAGCAGAACAGTGGTTAATTGTACAATAAAACTTAATCTAAATACAGGTATAACTGTCCAACCAACAACATTATCCACAGTTTGGATACATACATTTTTATACGTGCAACAAATGCGAATAAGAAAAAATAAATATAAACGTGCACTTAGCCATGGCAATTAAAATAAAATAAATTAAGAATTGGAGATAAAAGTAGAGGGACGCAAAATAAGATAGGTTATTGCATGTTTAAGAGCAGATCAACTAAACTTCTTCGAACGGTTAAAGAGTGAAAATATGTACCAAAATGGCTTGGAGGGACTCGGTGATTATTTCAACTAATAGAGGGTCAAGATTTCAAGTAATGGAGGTTTTGGTGTTTGAGGGGAAGGGAACAAAACATTTTTTCTAGATTTGGAGGTATTTGACTTATCGAGGTTCGACTTAACGAGGTGCTACTGAACATGAAATACGCTATAAGTCATCGCGCGTGAATACAGAATCATGCCATAAGGATTATTTTTGTGTATCAGTTGCCGCGTTCGACGCGCTTCGCGGTGGGAGCTATAAAAAGGCGGCGGGTCCGCGTGCGAGGTTCATACAATATTTGGCTGTTGATGCGAATAGACGTTCAGAGTGTTCGACCTTATTGACAGATTTCTTTTGTTGTTGTTGTTGGTTTTAGTAGTGTTAAAGCATATTATTAGTTTACATTTTATTTCTTTATAAGTGAAGTACCAGTAGGTACGCATTTTAGTTATTTTGGAAGTGTTTAATTATATTAATAGTTTTTTTTCGTAATTATTTGTTTTTCTATAGGTTTTGGTAGTGTTTAAGCATATTATTAGTTTACATTTTATTTCTTTATAAGTGAAGTAGCAGTAGGTACGTATTTTAGTTATTTTGGTAGTGTTTAATTATATTAATAGTTTATTTTCGTAATTATTTGTTTTTCTATAGGTTTTGGTAGTGTTTAAGCATATTAATAGTTTACATTTTATTTCTTTATAAGTGAAGTATCAATTGGTACGTATTTTAGTTATTTTGGTAGTGTTTAATTATATCAATAGTTTATTTTCGTAATTATTTGTTTTTCTATAGGTTTTGGTGGTGTTTAAGCATATTATTAGTTTACATTTTATTTCTTTATAAGTGAAGTAGCAGTAGGTACGTATCTTTGTTATTTTGGTAGGTATTAATAGTTTATTTTCGTAATTATCATATATTTATTATAGTAGTGTTTAACTATAATTATTATAGTTCATTTATAGATTTCTTTTGTTGTTATTCTATAGGTTTCGGTAGTGTTTAAGCATATTATTAGTTTACATTTTATTTCTTTATAAGTAGTAGTAGGTACGCATTTTAGTTATTTTAGTAGTGTTTATATTATATAATATTAATAGATTTCATAAGTGCAAGGTAGCTTCAGTTACTGTTGATTAAAAATACACAATGCCACCTAAAAAAAGACCATCTTTATCTCGAAATTCTAGAGATGCTAAGAGGATGAGAAATGCGCGTTCTCAAGAATCGGCAGAGGAAAGAGCATATCGGTTAAACTCTATGAGAGTTAGTGCCTCAACTTCTCGAGCCAATGAAAGCTCTTCAGAGAGAGAGATGCGATTAGCAGCTGACAGAGCGAGACGAGCTACATCACGGGCGTCTCAAAGCTTTTCTCAACGAG